>NC_044976.1:25793128-26021975 GCF_008728515.1 Papio anubis
GTTGCCTCCTTGTCTCCCAGTGATAACCCAGGTGGTGTTACAAAAATGAGTAACTTGTAATCCCAGCACTTTGGGAGGCCAAGACGGGCTGATCACGAGGTCAGGAGATCGAGACCATCCTGGCTAACACGGTGAAACCCCGTCTCTACTAAAAAATACAAAAAACTAGCCGGGCGAGGTGGCGGGCGCCTGTGGTCCCAGCTACTCCGGAGGCTGAGACAGGAGAATGGCGTAAACCCGGGAGGCGGAGCTTGCAGTGAGCTGAGATCCGGCCACTGCACTCCAGCCTGGGCGACAGAGCCAGACTCAGTCTCAAAAAAAAAAAAAAAAAAGCGAGGAGGAAGGAGGAAGAAGAAGAATGAGGAGGAGGAGGAGGAGGAAGGAAAGAAAGAAAAAGAAAGAAGTATATTTATTTATTTTTTTAATTACAGACAGGGCCTTGCTATGTTGCCCAGGATGGTCTCAAACTCCTGAGGTAAAGTAATCCTCCTGCCTTGGCCTCCCAAAGTGCTGGGATTACAGGTGTGAGCTACCACGCCTGGCCAAGAAATACATTTAAAAAGAATTTCTTAAGCCCAGGTTTTAAAATCAGAGAAATGGGGATTCTGAATTCTAGTCCCAGTAGGCTTAGCTATGTGACCACAGGCAGTTACTTAATTTTGTTGTGCCTCTTTTACCAGTAAGTAACAACTAATTTGAAGGATTGCTGTGAAGATGAAGATGTGCACATTGCCTGGCACAGAGTATATATTCACTATATAGTAGCTATTGCTTGTATCAGAACCCATAAAAAATAATGGTTTACTACCCAATCTAGTATATATAAGAAATAGTATAGGCCGGACACGGTGGCTTATGCCTATAATCCTAGCACTTTGGGAGGCCAAGGCAAGCAGATCACCTGAGGTCAGGAGTTCGAGACCAGCCTGGCAAACATGGTGAAACCCTGTCTCTACTAAAAATACAAAAAATAGCCAGGTGTGGTGGTGCATGCCTGTAATTCCAGCTACTTGGGAGGCTGAGGCAGAAGAATTGCTTGAACCAGGGAGGCAGAGGTTGCAGTGAGCCCAGATTGTGCCACTGTACTCCAGCCTGGGCAGCAAAGTGAGACTCCGTCTCAAAAAAAAAAAGAAAAAAGAAAAAAAACAAGAAGTACAGTACAGCATAGCACTCATTACTCAGGTGGGGAGTACAGAATGTAAGAAAAAAAAATTCAAAAATAGCATAAATTCATAGGTGACATTCCCATAAGAGAAATTGTCAATTTGGGGCAACACAGGCCTGAATTTTGAAGTTGAACATTTTCATGCCTTCCCTTCAAACAACCCTTTGGAAGGTTTTAAGAAGTAGAATTCTGCCTTTTAACCAAGATGGCACCAAAGGGGAAGAAGGAAGCTCCTGCCCCTTCCAAAGCCAAAGCCAAAGCAGTCTTTGAAGGCCAAGAAGGCGATGCTAAAAGGCATCCACAGCCACACACAAGAAAACAAGATCCACACGTTACCTACCTTTTGGTGGCCCAAGACACTGCAGCTCCAGAGAGAGCCCAAATATCCTCAGAAGAGCACCCCCAGGGGAAACAAACTTGAACCCTATGCCATCATCTCACCACTGAGTCTGCCATGAAGAAGACAGACAACACACTTACTTTCATTGTAGATGTCAAGACCAACAAGCACCAGATCAAACAGGCTGTGAAGAAGCTCTACAACACTGAAGTGGTCAAAGTCAACACCCTGATCAGAATGGAAGACAGCATATGTTTGACCAGCTCCTGACTATGCTTTCGATGTTGCCAGCAAAATTGGAATCATCCAACTTGAGTTCAGCTGGTTAACCATGAATACACAAAGGCTGGGTGTGGTGGCTCATGTCTATATTCCCAGCACTTTGGGAGGCCAAGGTGGGAGGATTGCTTGAGCCCAGGAGTTCAAGACAAGCCTGGGCAACATAGGGAGATGCTGTTTCTACAAATAATATAAAAATTAGCCAGATGTGGCCAGGCGCAGTGGCCCATACCTGTAATCTCAGCACTTTGGGAGGCCGGATCACCTGAGATCAGGAGTTCAAGACCAGCCTGGCCAACATGGTGAAGCCTCGTCTCTGCTAAAAATACAAAAAATTACCTGGGCTTGATGACGCACACCTGCAGTCCCAGCTACTCAGGAGGCTGAGGCAGGAGAATCGCTTGAACCTGAGAGGCGGAGGTTGTAAAGAGTCAAGATTGCACCATTGCACTGCAGTCTGGGCAACAAGAGCAAAACTCTATCTCAAAAAAAAAAAAAATTAGCCAGGTGCAATAGCAGGCACCTGTGGTCTCAGCTATTCAGGAGGCCAAGGCAGGAGGATCACCTCAGTCCAGGAATTCGAGGCTGCAGTGAGCTATGATCATGCCACTGTACTAGAGCCTGGGTGACAGAGCAAGACTCTGTTTCAAAAAAAAAAAAAAAAGGTAGAATTCTGGATTAGGTAGATGATGTTCTAACCAAATATGCCATTTCTTAATTATAACAACTGTTAACACTTATTGAGCACTGGACTAAGTAATATCACATAATAGTTCCAACACGCCTCTGATATATGCTCTATATTTTACAATATGAGATAGGTCTCCATTTTACAGATGAGATCTCTGAAGCTACGAGAGGCTGTATGTATCATTTACCTAAGGCTACAGAGCTAGTGTAAGTGGAGAAGCCCACAACTGAACCCAGATGGTCTGACTCCAGAATCTATACTCTTAACCATGGAACAATACTGTCTCCTATTCTACAAGAAATGTTGAGTGGTGGGTATGCAAGAATGAGGTACGTGATAAAAGAGTGTACACTAAATGGTTTTGGTTTTTGTGTTTTTTTTGTTTTTGTTTTTTTTTTTTTTGAGACGGAGTCTGGCTCTGTCACCCGGGCTGGAGTGCAGTGGCCGGATCTCAGCTCACTGCAAGCTCCGCCTCCTGGGTTTACGCCATTCTCCTGCCTCAGCCTCCCGAGTAGCTGGGACTACAGGCGCCCGCCGCCTCGCCCGGCTAGTTTTTTGTATTTTTTTTTTAGTAGAGACGGGGTTTCACCGTGTTCGCCAGGATGGTCTCGATCTCCTGACCTCGTGATCCGCCCGTCTCGGCCTCCCAAAGTGCTGGGATTACAGGCTTGAGCCACCGCGCCCGGCCTGTGTTTTTTTTGAGACAGAGTCTCACTCTGTCACCCAGGCTGGAGTGCAGTAGCATGATCTCAGCGCACTGCAACCTCTGCCTCCCAGGTTCAAACTCAAGCGATTCTCGTGCCTCAGCCTTCTGAGTAGCCACACCACCATACACGGCTAATTTTTGTATTTTTTCTTTTTTTTTTTTTTTTTTGAGACGGAGTCTCGCTCTCTCGCCCAGGCTGGAGTGCAGTGGCCGGATCTCAGCTCACTGCAAGCTCCGCCTCCTGGGTTTACGCCATTCTCCTGCCTCAGCCTCCCGAGTAGCTGGGACTACAGGCGCTCGCCATCTCGCCTGGCTAGTTTTTTGTATTTTTTTTAGTAGAGACGGGGTTTCACCGTGTTAGCCAGGATGGTCTCGATCTCCTGACCTCGTAATCTGCCCGTTTCGGCCTCCCAAAGTGCTGGGATTACAGGCTTGAGCCACCGCGCCCGGCCTCAAATGCTTTCTTTGCCTTGCTTCGGTGTGCACCTTATACAAGCTTTCCCCTTGGGCTCCAAACCACCCGCCGTCTGGCACTGCCTGATTCTTGAATCAAACTCCTAAAATTTTAAGTGCTTAGGTTTATCTTTTTTCTTTTTTTGAAATGGAATTTCGCTCTTTTCTCCCAGGCTGGAGTGCAATGGCGCGACCTTGGCTCACTGAAACCTTCGCCTCCTGGGTTTAAGCCATTCTCCTGCCTCAGCCTCCCAAGCAGCTGGGACTATAGGCGCCCGCCACCTCTCCCGGCTAGTTTTTTGTGTTTTTTAGTAGAGACGGGGTTTCACCGTGTTAGCCAGGATGGTCTCGATCTCCTTACCTCGTAATCTGCCCGTTTCGGCCTCCCAAAGTGCTGGGATTACAGGCTTGAGCCACCGCGCCCGGCCTTGTATTTTTTCAAACAGATGGGGTTTCACCATGTTGGTCAGGCTGGTCTCAAATTCTTGGCCTCAAGCAATCTGCCCTCCTTGGCCTCCCAAAGTGCTGGGATTACAGGCATGAGCCACCACACCCAGCCAAAGGAGTGTACAGTAAATGTTAAAAAAAAAGTGCCCAATTGCCGGGCACGGTGGCTCACACCTCCAATCCCAGCACTTTGGGAGGCCGAGGCGGGTGAATCACCTGAGGTCAGGAGTTCGAGACCAGCCTGGCCAACATGGCGAAACCCCGTCTCTACTAAAAATACAAAAATTACCCAGGCATGATGGCAGGTGCCTTTAATCCCAGCTACTTAGGAGGCTGAAGCAGGAGAATCACTTGAACCCAGGAGGCGGAGGTTGCAGTGAGCAGAGGATCACGCCACTGCACTCCAGCCTGGGTGATAAAGACTCTGTCTCAAAAAAAAAAAAAAAAGAAGTGCCCCATTAGGCCAAGCCAGCCATGGCACCAGCAGCTAGTCAGATTTAGGGTGGCCCAAAGTATGAACACTGAAATAACATTAACTGATTAATGAGGAGGTGACAAACCTAACAAAAAGAGAAACCTAAAAATCCCTGAACTATGTTCTCAGCTGTAGTAAACAAAGTTCTGGGAGAGAGGAAAATGTATCAAAATGCTAACTGGTAGGATAATGACTGATACCTATTTTCTGCTTCATATTATCTTTTTTTTTAATTTTTTTTTTTTTTTTTTACAAAGAACACTCATTATTTTCATAATTGGGAAAAGGCAGAAACAAAAACAAATCTCAGGAAACTTTCACTCTTTATTCACTTCTGATTATATAATCTGTGGCAATGACTGGGCATGGTGGCTCATGCCTGTAATCCCAGCACTTTGGGAGGCTGAGGCTGGCAGATCACATGAGGCCAGAAATCTGACACCAGCCTGGCCAACATGGCGAAATCCCATCTCTATTAAAAATATATAAATTAGCTGGGCGTGGTGACACATGCCTTTAGTCCCAGCTACTCGAGGGGCTGAGGCAGGAGAATCACTTGAACCAGGGAGGTAGAAGTTGCAGTGAGCAGAGATCATGCCACTGCACTCCAGCCTGGGTGACAGAGCGAGACTTCGTCTCAAAAAATAAAAAATAATCTGTTGCAATGAGCAAGTATTACTTCTGTAACTTTAAAGAGATTTTTTAAATAAATAAATCCAGGATATCAGAAATGGGAGGCAGGCCGGGCATGGTGGCTCACGCCTGTAATCCCAGCACTTTGGGAGGCTGAGGCAGGTAGATCACTTGAAACCAGGAGTTCAAGACCAACCTGGCCAACATGCTGAAACCCCGTCTCTACTAAAAAGAGACTTGGAAGGCTGAGGCAGAAGAACTGCTTGAATCCGGGAGGTGGATGTTGCAGCGAGCAGAGATCCTGAAACTGCACTCCAGCCTGGGGGACAGAGGGAAGACTCTGCCTCCAAAAAGAATTCAAAAAGAAAGAAAGAAGTGGAAAATAAATTTCATGCAAATACCAAAGCAAAAAAAAAAAAAAAAAAGGGATATGATGTAAGAATAAGCAAATTAGTAGCTGCGGTTTGTTGGAAAGAACTCTAGACACGCATCAAAGGAGTTGGGTTCATATACCCATCAACATGGACAAATGTGAAAAACTTTATGTTGAACAGAAAAAGTCAGACACAAAAGTGTGCATACTGTATGATTCAAGAACAGGTAAATTTAATATGTGGGGACAGAAATCAGAACATTGGTTGCCTATAAAATGGTGAAGATTGACTGGAAGGGGAACTGGAAGGAGGGAACTTTGGAGGGTTATAAAAATGTTGTATTTCTTTTTTTGAGATGGAGTTTCGCTCTTGTTGCCCAGGCTGGAGTGCAATGGCCTGATCTCGGCTCACTGCAAACTCTGCCTCCCTGGTTCAAGCGAGTCTCCTGCCTCAGCCTCCCGAATAGCTGGGATTACAGGCATCCGCCACCACACCCAGATAATTTTTTGTATTTTTAGTAGAGACGGGGTTTCTCCACGTTGGTCAGGCTGGTCTCCAATTCCCAGCCTCAGGTGATCCACCCGCCTCAGCCTCCCGAAGTGCTGGGATTACAGGTGTAAGCCACCGCGCCCAGCCAAAATGTTCTGTTTCTTGATGTGGGTGTTGGCTGCATAGGTGTTTATATTTGTAAAAACTTATCTAATTATATACTTCTATCTCACTGTATGTAAGTTTTACCTCTAAAAATCTTGGCTAGGGCCGGGCATGGTGGCTCACGCCTGTAATCCCAGCACTTTGGGAGGCCAAGGCAGGTGGCTCACGAGGTCAGGAGTTCGAGACCACCCTAGCCAACACGGTGAAACCCCGTCTCTACTAAAAACACAAAAAATTAGCCAGGCGTGGTGGCAGGCACCTGTAATCCCAGCTATTCGGGAGGCTGAGGCAAGAGAATTGCTTGAACCCAGGAGGCAGAGGTTGCAGTGAGCCGAGACTGCGCCACTGCACCCCAGGGTAGGCGACAGAGTGAGATTCCATCTCAAAAAAAAAAAAAAAATCTTGGGAGGCTGAGGCAGGTGGATCACCTGAGGTCAGGAGTTTAAGACCAGTCTGGCCAATATGGTGAAACCCCGTTTCTACTAAAAATACAAAAATTAGCTGGATGTGGTGGCACATGCTTATAATCCTAGTATATGATGTAAGAATAAGCAAATTAGTAGTTGTGGTTTGTCTCAGCCTCAGGAGGCTGAGGCAGGAGAATCACTGGAACGAGGGAGGCAGAGGCTGCAGTGAGCCGAGATGGCGCCACTACATTCTAGCCTGGGTGACAAGAGCAAGACTCTGTCTCAAAAAAAAAAAAAATGTAGCTACTAACATATCTCAAGTGCTAGGGACTAACTGTAATGGAATACAACAAAGTGGAGCACTGTGCTTTGCAAATTTCCATCCAATGAATGCTGAAGGAACTTTAAAAGTAAAGAGAGGGAAGAAGTTAGTCTTCTAATTCTCATAATTCCACAGATGTGTTTGGTATTCAGAAATACTATTCTTTAAAGACTATCAATATTCTACAAAGGGAAATTCACTTATAGTTCCCAATTGTGAATGAAAAGGAGTATCAATAGGCATGACCCAAAACCTTCTTCTACACAGTTAAACAAAATTTCTCAAGACCTGATTTAAGAGCAAACTTTTTGCCAGGCACAGTGGCTCACACCTGTAATCCCAGGAGGCCGAGGCGGGCGGATCACAAGCTCAGGAGATCGAGACCATCCTGGCTAACACGGTGAAACCCCATCTCTACTAAAAATACAAAAACTTAGCCGGGCATGGTGGCGGGCGCCTGTAGTCCCAGCTACTCAGGAGGCTGAGGCAGGAGAATGGCATGAACCCGGTAAGTGCAGCTTGCAGTGAGCCGAGATCGCACCACTGTACTCCAGCCCAGGTGACAGAGTGAGACTCTTTCTCAAAAAAAAAAAAAAGAAAAAAAAAAAAAAGAGCAAACTTTTAAAACTGAGTACTATGGCCGGGAGTGGAGGCTCATGCCTGTAATCCCAGCACTTTAGGAGGCCAAGGTGGGCAGATCACTTGAGGTCAGGAGTTCAAGATCAGCCTGGCCAACACGGTGAAGTGCCGGCTCTACTAAAATACAAAAATTAGCCAAGTGTGGTGGCAGGCACCTGTAATCCCAGCTACTCAAGAGGGCTAAGGCACGAGAATCGCTTGAACCCGGGAGGCAGAGGTTACAATGAGCTGAGATCCTACCACTGCACTCCAGCCTGGAAACAGAATGAGACTCCCTCTCAAAAAAAATAAAATAAAATAAAAATAAAGTAAGGCTGGCCGCGGTGGCTCACACCTGTAATCCCAACACTTTGGGATGCCAAGGCGGGTGGATCACGAGGTCAGGAGATCGAGACCATCTGGGATAACATGGTGAAACCCCATCTCTACTAAAAATACAAAAATTTAGCCGGGTTGTTGTGGCGGGCGCCTGTAGTCACAGCTACTTGGGAGGCTGAGGCAGGAGAACGGCGTGAACCCGGGAGGCAGAGCTTGCGGTGGGCCGAGATCGCGCCACTACACTCCAGCCTAGGCGACAGAGTGAGATTCCGTCTCACAAAAAAAAAAAAAAAACAGGCCGGGCGCGGTGGCTCAAGCCTGTAATCCCAGCACTTTGGGAGGCCGAGACGGGCGGATCACGAGGTCAGAAGATCGAGACCATCCTGGCTAACACGGTGAAACCCCGTCTCTACTAAAAAATACAAAACATTAGCCGGGCGAGGTGGCGGGCGCCTGTAGTCCCAGCTACTCGGGAGGCTGAGGCAGGAGAATGGCGTAAACCCAGGAGGCGGAGCTTGCAGTGAGCTGAGATCCGGCCACTGCACTCCAGCCTGGGCAACAGAGCAAGACTCCGTCTCAAAAAAAAAAAAAACAAAACAAAAATGCATGTATGGAGGTCAGGAGATTGAGACCATCCCAGCTAACAAGGTGAAACCTGGTCTCTACTAAAAAAAAAAAATTAGCCAGGCATGGTGGCATGCGCCTGTAGTCCCAGCTGCTTAGGAGGCTGAGGCAGAAGAATCACTTGAACCTGGGAGGCAGAGGTTGCAGTAAGCTGAGATCGTACCACTGCACTCCATCCTGGGCAACAGAGGGAGACTCCGTATGAAAAAAAAATAATGCATGTGTGTATACACATACACATATTCACTCAAATTGGAAATGAGTCAAACCACTGCTTTTTCTCAAAAGGCCTTCTGTATTCTCAAAATAAACAACTTGGGGCCACGCACAGTGGCTCACGCCTGTAATCCCAGCACTTTGGGAAGCAGAGGTGGGCGGATCACTTGAGGCCAGGAGTTCAAGACCAGCCTGGTCAACGTGACAAAACCCCGTCTCTACTAAAAATACAAAAATTAGCCAGGCGTGGGGCACCTGTAATCCCAGCTACTCAGCTCAGGAGGCAGAGGCAGGAGAATCGCTTGAGCCCGCGGTGGGTGGGGAGGGCTTGCGCAGAGGCTGCAGTGAGCTAAGATCATCGGGCCATTGCACTCCAGCCTGGGCGACAGAGCAAGACTCCGTCTCAAAAAAAAAAGAAAAAAAAAGAAACTATTTTGTTCAAATGGAATTAATCTTACAGCTGAGAGTACATCTCAGACTTCTCCGTATTTTACCAGAAAGAAAAACAGAGCTTGAAAAGAAATATCACAGGCAGTTTAATAGCGTCTCCTATCAATCTCAAATTGTTTATTAGTTTGTGGAAATCATGATGAAAAGCAAATTTTTCTGAGATGCTTCTATATCTGAACATTATTTCTTCAGCAAGCATTCAACAATTCTTGTTTCTATTCTTCTCTTTTCTAATTCAATTCTGTTTGGTTTCTAAGTTAGGAAGTGTGTTTCATTTGCATAAATGGTAACTATTCTGAGATACTATTCATAACTATACATTTGAATTCTGTAAAGTACCATTCATAATTTCAAACAGAATGGGGAAAAAACACTCATTCAACTTTACCTTAATGGTGACTAAGACATGAATGATTATAATGTTATATTGTATAGAGTTGGCCAAAAGAGAATTAAGTCTTCAAATGTTACCACTACCTTGTCATTAATTTATGAATGCCCAGAGGAACCAAGGACCACTGCCTTGACCAATCCGCCTGTCATAAAAAATACTGAGCTTAGAAAAGCATGCCCATTCTAAACATGCTTTTTGGAGTTATAAAGTGTCTATGCAGGGACATCAAGAGATACATCTTAGCCATGAAGCTCAAAAATTAGCAAAGAATCCTGACAAGTTCTGGCATGTTCTTTATATAAGCAATGCTGGTTATCCTTTAGGTGTTCAACTTTTCAGCTATGAGCTTTTCTGAGAAACAGTCTTTCATGCAAGGTAGGTAATAATATTCCAGTAGTTCTTTACTCCATCTAATATTAATCAGTGGTAGAAATTAAATTTACATAGATCTGCATAAATAATTCAGCTATCTGCCCTGCTCTAATATATTTAAACCAAATAAAATAAAATTTGAACAGAATAAAAATAATGGGGCTATTTTTAAGTGGTCACCTCCTGATTTTTCTCATTTTCTTATCCAAAGTCAGAGACAGGAATTGCATAACCAGAAAAAAGGAGAAAAAGGAGAACATGCACTTGAGGACATCTATAATCACTTTCCTCTATTGTTCTACCACTTCTACCCCTATTGATACAGTAGCTCTCAACAGGGGGAAATCTATCCCCCCAGGATAAAAGAGACAATATCTGGAGACATTTCTGGTTATCACAACTGGCGCAGGGGGGTGCTACTGGCATCCAGTCATCCAGTGAGTAGAGACCAAGGATGCTGCTTAAGTATTCCTGGTCTGACCATGAAATGGAAGAGGAGCACACAAGAATGAAGCACAATACAGAGGCCATAATTAAAGCATTATTAGCATCTCACACCTGTAATCCCAGTACTTTGGAAGGCCGAAGTGGGCAAATCACTTAAGGTCAAGAGTTCAAGATCAGCCTGGTGAACATGGTGAAACCCCGTCTGTACTAAAAATACAAAATTAGGTCAAGCGTAGTGGCTCACGCCTGTAATCCCAGCAATTTGGGAGGCTGAGGCGGGCAGATAACCTGAGGTCAGGAGTTCAAGAACAGCCTGACCAACACAGTGAAACCCCATCTCTACTAAAAACACAAAAATTAGCCAGGCATGGTGTCACATGCCTGTAATCCCAGCTACTCGGGAGGCTAAGGCAGGAGACTCGCCTTGAACCTGGAAGGCAGAAGTTGCAGTGAGCCGAGATCGTGCCATTGTTCCAGCCTGGGCAGCAAGAGCAAAACTCCGTCTCGGAAAAAAAAACAAAAAACCAAAATTAGCCAGGCATAGTGGCGCATACCTGTAATCCCAGCTGCTACTAGGGAGGCTGAGGCAGTAGAATCCCTTGAACGCAGGAGGCAGAGGTTACAGTGAGCCCAGATCACGCCACCACACTCCAGCATGGGCGGCAGAGTGAGATTCCATCTCATGTAACAACAAAAAAAAGGGGGTGAGGGGTCTGGGCATGGTGGCTTATGCTTATGCCTGTAATCCCAGCACTTTAGGGGGCCAAGGCAGCAGGATGGCTTGAGCTCAGTTTAAGACCAGCCTGTGCAACATAGTGAGACCTCATCTCTAAAAAATCTTAAAAATTAGGTGGGCATAGTAGCGCGCACCTATAGTCTCAGCTATTTGAAAGGCTAAGGCAAGAGGAGGACTGCTTGAGCGTAGGAGGTTTTTTTTTTTGTTTTTTTTTTTTGTTTGTTTGTTTGTTTTTGAGACGGAGTCTCGCTCTGTCGCCCAGGCTAGAGTGCAGTGGCCGGATCTCAGCTCACTGCAAGCTCCGCCTCCTGGGTTCACGCCATTCTCCAGCCTCAGCCTCCCGAGTAGCTGGGACTACAGGCGCCCGCCACCTCGCCCGGCTACTTTTTTGTATTTCTTAGTAGAGACGGGGTTTCACCGTGTTAGCCAGGATGGTCTCGATCTCCTGACCTCGTGATCCACCCGTCTCGGCCTCCCAAAGTGCTGGGATTACAGGCTTGAGCCACCGCGCCCGGCCAGGAGGTTGAGGCTGCAGTGAATGAGCTGTGATACTGCCACTGCACTCGAGCCAGGGCAACAGAGTGAGACCCTGTCTCAAATAATAACAATAATAATTTTTCCCATTCCCAAGTCCAATCATACTCCTGCAACTCTGGATACAGTTTCTCATCCCTTGTATCTCCAAGACAGTGAAGGTACCATTCTTAGGAACTATGGAGCCACCCCAAGTAGGTAGATGAATTCAGGCCCTCAAACCAGGCAACTACGTGGTTTCTTAAAGGACAGAATTCCATAAATCCATGCTGTCATGGGGCTTTCTTCTAAAGAGAAAAAATAATTCTTCATCCTCCAACAATACCAGTCCATCTCACTCTACAGTAGAGATGTCCGAGAAAACTAAGAGTAGCCTGAGTTATTGAAAATGTGCTAGTAGAGGCCCTTGGCCATTTAAAGAAACCACCCAAATTCATATGGCTGGTAAACAGAAGTTTCTCATATAGCATACACTTAAAATAAAAATACTCAAAATTAAATGTATTTTAGTAAACTCCTTACACCAAGATGTGCAAATTGTGGACGTTTCATAAATTAAAAGTAAACAAAATTTTGACCCAAATCCCATCCACAGTTTTTACCTCATACTATCTAGGCTGGGTACGGTGGCTCACACCTGTAATCCCAGCACTTTGGGAGGCCGAGGCAGGCGGATCACGAGGTCAGGAGATCAAGACCATCCTGGCTAACAAGGTGAAACCCTGTCTCTACTAAAAATACAAAAAAAAAAAAATTTGCTGGGCATGGTGGCGGCACCTGTAGTCCCAGCTGCTCAGGAGGCTGAGGCAGGAGAATGGCGTGAACCCGGGAGGTGGAGGTTGCAGTGAGCCAAGATCGTGCCGCTACACTCCAGTCTGGACGACAGAGCGAGACTCCGTCTCAAAAAAAAAGAATACTCTAAAGGAAAAAAATCAGCTTTAAAATTTGGCAAACATGGCCACGCGCGGTGGCTAATGCCTGTAATCCCAGCACTTTGGGAAGCCGAGGTGGGTGGATCATCTGAGGTCAAGAATTTGGGACCAGTCTGGCCAACTTGAAGAATACAAAAATTAGCCGGGCGTGGTGGCAGATGCCTGTAATCCCACCTACTCAGGAGGCTGAGGCAGGAGAATCGTTTGAACCCAAGAGGCAGAGGTTGCAGTGAGCCGAGACTGCACCATTGTACTCCAGCCTAGGCAACAAGAGCGAAACTCCGTATCAAAAAAAAAAAAAAAAAAAAATTGGCAAACATGAATCTACAGATCTGCATTTGATTTGTTTTTCTCTGAATTATATGCAAAAAGTACAATTCTCTTAAATGCTACACAAAAAAAAATGATGAGCAAAGACCCTACAAATTACTATTTAAGAGGTGGGGGCAGGGCGTGAAGTCTCACACCTGTAATCTCAACACTTTGGGAGGTCAAGGTGGGAAGAACACTTGAGGCCAGAAGTTTGAGACCAGCCTGGACAACATTTCGAAAGCCCATCTCTACTGTTTAAAAAAAGAAAAAAAGAAAATAAAAGAAATAAAAATTTGGCCGGGCGCGGTGGCTCAAGCCTGTAATCCCAGCACTTTGGGAGGCCGAGACGGGCGAATCACGAGGTCAGGAGATCGAGACCATCCTGGCTAACCCGGTGAAACCCCGTCTCTACTAAAAAGTACAAAGAACCAGCCGGGCGAGGTGGCGGGCGCCTGTAGTCCCAGCTACTCGGGAGGCTGAGGCAGGAGAATGGCGTAAACCCGGGAGGCGGAGCTTGTAGTGAGCTGAGATCTGGCCACTGCACTCCAACCTGGGCAACAGAGCAAGACTCCGTCTCAAAAAAAAAAAAAAGGCCGGGCGCGGTGGCTCAAGCCTGTAATCCCAGCACTTTGGGAGGCCGAGGCGGGTGGATCACGAGGTCAGGAGATCGAGACCATCCTGGCTAACATGGTGAAACCCCGTCTCTACTAAAAATACAAAAAACTAGCCGGGCGTGGTGGCGGGCGCCTGTAGTCCCAGCTACTCGGAGGCTGAGGCGGGAGAATGGCGTGAACCCGGGAGGCGGAGCTTGCAGTGAGCCGAGATCGCGCCACTGCACTCCAGCCTGGGCGACACAGCGAGACTCCGTCTCAAAAAAAAAAAAAAAAAAAGAAAGAAATAAAAATTTAAAAATTAAAAATAAAAGAGGTGGAGGGTGTCATTCTAACATTTCAGAGACCAGTGAAGATATTAAAAGATAAATTGTGATACTTAAGGAAAAATGCTTATCAGGCACATTTTAATCACAGTAAGATTTCTGTATGACAGAAACAAAAAAAGGTGTCTTCTATGTAATATTATTTTTAGGACCCATGACTTTGAAATTAGCTGGGCTATACAATATTTTTCCTTGTAATTGCTCTTGTTATCATGTAATTTTGTTTGTTTTTTTGAGACAGAGTCTCGCTCTGTCTCCCAGGCTAGAGTACAGTAGTGTGATCTCAGCTCACTGCAACCTCCACCTCCTGGGTTCAAGTGATTCTCCTGCTTCAGCCTCCTGAATAGCTGGGATTACAGGCGGGCGCCACCACACCCGGCTAATTTTTGTATTTTTAGTAGAGACGGGGTTTCACCATGTTGGTCAGGCTGGTCTTGAACTCCTGACCTCGTGATCTGCCCGCCTTGGCCTCCCAAAGTGCTGGGATTACAGGCTTGAGCCACCATGCCCGGCCTGTCATGTAAGTTTTTCCTATAGAGATCTAAAATCCCTTCACTTTATCTCCAAAATTCAAAGGCTGTGAAAAATAGGTTTTTCATTATTCATTTGGAGGCAAAACCTGACAAGAAATGACTTAAGGCTAATAATAGTGCAGTATTTATTTATCCCAGTTAGTATGAACATCCAGACATTTTACTACAGAAAGAATAATGCATCTGATTTAAAAAGTGCTGCCCTGACCTCTCTGGGGTATTACATAACACATAGTATCATATTTATTTTCCAAAACCCAAAAATCCAAAAATTTTTAAATTCGGATATACATTTGGTCCCAATAACTTTTTTTTTGGCGCCAAGGATTTTGAATAAGGTACTGTGAACTGGTATACCAAGTAAGACTAATTATTTTACAGAAAATACAACACATTGAGAATTAATGTATTAATAGAGCTTCACGTGCAATAAATTCAGGGTCTTCACAACTATCATGTACACACAACCCTGGAAAATAAAGCATAAAAAGACTTAACATGTCAGGCCAGACGCGGAGGCTCACGTCTGTAATCCCAGCACTTTGGGAGGCCGAAGCGGGCGGATCCCGAGGTCAGGAGATGGAGACCATCCAGGCTAACACGGTGAAACCCCATCTCTACTAAAAATACAAAAAATTAGCTGGGCGTGGTGGCGGGCGCCTGTAGTCCCAGCTACTCAGGAGGCTGAGGCAGAAGAATAGCATGAACCCAGGAGGCGGAGCTTGCAGTGAGCTGAGATCACTCTGCACTCCAGCCTGGGCAACAGAGCAAGATTCTGTCTCAAAAGAGAAAAAAAGAAAAAAAAAGACTTAACGTGTCAAAAGTCAAACACATTATTATGTGTTTTTCAAGTGATGGTGATATTTGCATCCTGTAATATCTAAATCAATTCCTTAGGTTGAAATCACAGTTAAGGCCGGGCGCGGTGGCTCAAGCCTGTAATCCCAGCACTTTGGGAGGCCGAGACGGGTGGATCACGAGGTCAGGAGATCGAGACCATCCTGGCTAACACGGTGAAACCCCGTCTCTACTACAAAAATACAAAAGAACTAGCCGGGCGAGGTAGCGGGCGCCTGTAGTCCCAGCTACTCGGGAGGCTGAGGCAGGAGTATGGCGTGAACCCGGGAGGCGGAGGTTGCAGTGAGCGGAGATCGCGCCACTGCACTCCAGCCTGGGCGACAGAGCGAGACTCCGTCTCAAATTATATAAAATAAAAAAAAAAAAGAAATCACAGTTAAAATACAGCCAAAGACTCAGTCGGGCGCGGCAGCTCACGCCTGTAATCCCAGCACTTCGGGAGGCCGCAGCAGGTAGATCAACTGAGGTCAGGAGTTTGAGACCAGCCTGGCCAACATGGCAAAACCCCATCTCTACTAAAAAATACAAAAATTAGCCAGGCGTGGGGTTGCATGCCTGTAGTCCCAGATACTTGGGAGGCTGAGGCAGGAGAATCGCTCAAACCCGGGAGGCAAAGGTTGCAGTGAGCCGAGATCACACCACTGCGTTCCAGCCTGGGTGACAGATATATATATATATATTTGTTATATATAATACATATATTTTTATATATATGTATTATATATTATATACTATAAGTTTTATATATATTTTATATATAATATATATTTATATATTATATATAAATTTTTTATATTATATATTTTATGATATATGACATAGTTATGTATTATATATAAATTCATATATTATTTATAATATATAGTATATGTTACATATTTATATTTATATATATTTATTTTATATTATATATTTTTATTATATATTATATATTTTTTATATAAGACCAAATTAGTAATATGCTGAGAAAAAGAATAATCCACTGTAAATAACTTACTCAATAAAATGCTCTGATTTTTAAACAATTATTCTCAGAGGTTTTAAGATTTAAAATTATTTCATTCTAGAAGAAAACTCTGAACAAATTACAATTGACATTTTCTATGAAAGTAGAGCCTGGGACATGGCTAGAGACAGGAACAGTCCTTAAAGATATTTGAACGGGAAAAAGAGTTTCACAGTTCTTTCCTTCCTTCCTCCTTTAGTTGCTGCTTTTCTGGTTTTAGAATTTCAAACAAAGAAATACATACTGGCTCCACTGCTAAGAAACGCCCTTTTTCTCAGCAACTTCCTCTTCCAGTTTTCTTCTCCACCATTCACATATGAGAACAATACCCATAGCCATTCCTACCATTCTGATTAATCAAAAGCTCTGAGGTTTGGAAAAATTAAGGGCAGCAAGTTATTGTACCCAACTACCACCTACCTCAGATCCACAATCTTCACTCATTAGAAGTCAAATAACAGGTTGCACAAAGAAAGGGGTATTAAGCTTAATCAGAGGCGGGCTATTGAACCTTTCACCCCAAGAAATCCAAAGAAATTTGAACTAAAAAATGGGAAATTTCTCCCATCCCAAGAAAATGTGGCCCTCTGATGGAGGAGAAAAGTGAATGGGCTGGCACCACCCTGAACCAAAGTCTAGTCTACACACCAACAGCTGCTGAACTTTCTTCTACAGGCAACCCCACCAGGATTCAAATGGAGCTCTCTGAGGATCTGACACACTTCAAAGTGACTTTTACGACTTACAAATAGTTCTTTCCAACTTACAGACTGGATAAAGGGGCTGGACTTATAATTAACCTTCCAGAGATCAAGACTGTCCCCATGCCAGAAGTCAAATCACATACCTGGGGCCAGACCTCTGCCCCCATTTGCAACAAGGCAAACTTCCCTAACACTATCTTTTAAGTGGGCAGTGACTTCCCCCTTGCCTAGAGATTCTGAGAGGAAACAATTTAGTTAAGTAACCTCTGCCCTTTACTGTGTGACCTTGGGCAAGTTACTTAACTCCTCTGAAACTTAGTTTCCTTATGTGTAAATTCTCAAGGGTCACTGTAAAAGTTCACAGGCCTAAGCGAGGGTTGGCACCTAGTAGGGCTGCCATAAAAGTTCTTCCTCCTCCTTCTAACCCTCCTGATTTCTGGGCCTAAATTCCAATCAGAGCCCCAAGGGGCTCCAAGGAGTCCTTCCTCTTCTCTGGTTCTATGGACAACCGTATTAAAACTTCCCCTCTCAGAGGCTCTAGCATTCCTGGAGAACCAAGAGGACCCCAACTCACCCCATCATGGTCTGGGTAGCACTCACGTCCTCCTTGGAAGAGCCCCTTTAGACAACTCTCCTCCTTACTCTGCAGACCATCCTGTACGCGCACACACCCACACGCACTCTTACACACACACACACACAGTGCCCTCCTCCCGCTCCTCAATATTTAGCAGGTCGGGGCCTCAACGAGCACCTCAGTTACTTCGTGGTCCAGAGATGGAAACTGAGGCTCAGCCTGGGGAAGAACTTGTCCAAGATCTCAGACAACAGCTGGGACCCAACTCCTGTACATACATCTGCCGACGAAACCCTCGTTTTACACATGGGGAAACTAAGGCCTAGAGAGGAAAGTGACTTGCTCAAGATCACACAGGGAGCTGATGGCAGAACCAGGTCAGGTCGGGACACTCGTAGTCCCTCAGACTTGCGGACCCCTCCAAGTTTCCGAAGGGGACTCCGGGTCACTCCCTCCCTCCCTGAGGGGGTGGGGTGGACTAAGACACCACCCCGCGCTGACCACTCGCCCAGCCTCTGCCACTCCGCAGTGAGAGTCGCTGCACCCACTCCCCCGGAACCCTGCGGCTCGGGAGGAGCGGCCCGGCCGGGGCCCGCGCCTCCCGGCGGGGTCTACCCAAGGGGACTTGTTGCTCACCTGGCCTCCCGCAGTCGCCGTCAGCGACAGGAAAGGCCGGCCGGCCGCACAGTCTCCGCACAGAGTGTGCTCCGGCGGACCGCCTCGCGGGCTGCCACACGGCCAGACCCCCCTCAGCGCGCTACGCCCCCAGCTGCGCTCGCCCGGTCCGTGTCCGCCATTACGGTATTCCCCGCCCTGGGACGCAGCCACACCCCGCCAATGGCCCTGATTGGTTCACTGCCCAACCGACCCGGGGCTTCGGGGCATTCCATTGGCCTGAGTAAAATGCCAGTTAAATAACTACGCAAAAGACGTACTCACGGGTACCCTCCCCGGAGCTCCACCCGGGCGACTTCCGCAATCCGAGTAAACAGCGGGGTGCAAACCAAGTGAAGTGGGGGGGCAGAGATTAAGGCAAACGGACTCCTAAGTTCAAAGTAGGGAAAACTCACCGAAGAGAGTGTAAAACCTCGTACAAAGTGTGTTGAAAGATGAATTCTTCTTGTTAGCCTTCAAAGAACCGCTATATTTGGCGAAAGGAAGGGGCCAAGCCCGTAAACTTTCTGTGGACACCCCTCAAGTTGCAGATGGTGTTGTCCCTTCACTCCGGTCTCAGCCGGGGCAGAAAGTAGGGTGGGGAGAGTGAGTCACAAGCTTTAGCCCGCCCTGCACTGTCCATGTGGGGCGAGGCCCGGGTGCTGGGAATGGGGGATAGTACTGAAAAGGCATGGTCAAAGTGAGCGGATCCCTGGTTGAGCCACTTCACTCTGCGACCTTAGACATCTTCCAGAATTTATCTGGGTCTCAGTTTGTCCTTCTGCAAAATAGGAGCAGTCGTCTGTGCTTCACATGCGGGAGTGTTTGTTGAGGATTCATGCATGAGTGGGGAATATGCTCGTCTTGTTGATTATAAAAGGCTGCAGCTGGCCGGGCGCGGTGGCTCTGGCCTGTAATCCCAGCGCTTTGGGAGGTCGAGGCGGGCGGATCACCTGAGGTCGGGAAATCAAGACCAGCCTGACCAACTTGGAGAAACCCCCGTCTCTACTAAAAATACAAAATTAGCCAGCCGTGGTGGCGCATGCCTGTAATCCCAGCTACTCAGGAGGTTGAGGCAGGAGAATCGCTTGAATTCTCCGCCGAGAGGCGGAGGTTGCAGTGAGCGGAGATCACGCCATTGCACTCCAGCCTAGGAAACTAGAGCGAAACCCCGTCTCAAAAAAAAAAAAAAGGCCCGGCGCGGTGGCTCATGCCTGTAATCCCAACACTTTGGGAGGCCGAGGCGGGTGGATTACTTGAGGTCATGAGTTCAAGACCAGCCTGGCTAAGTGAAATCCCGCCTCTAGGAGGATCACCTGAGGTCGGGTGGTTGAAACCAGCCTGGCCAACATGGTGAAATCCGGTCTCTACTAAAAATACAAAAAATTAGCCGGGCATGGTGTCCCATGCCTGTAATCCCAGCTACTCGGAAGGCTGAGGCAGGAGAATCTCTTGAACCCGGGAGATGAAGGTTTCGGTGAGCCGAGATCACGCCATTGCACTCCAGCCTGGGCAACAAGGGCAAAACTCTGTCTCAAAAAAAGAAAAAAAAGAAACCCTGCCTCTATTAACGCAAAAATTAGCTGGGCGTGGTGGTGCGCATCTATGATCCCAGCTACTTGGGAGGCAGGAGAATCGCTTGAACCTGGGTGTTGGATGTTGCAGTAAGCCGATGTCATGCCACTGCACTCCAGCCTGGGAGACAGAACGAGTCTAAAAAAAAAAAAAAAAAAAAAAGGCCGCAGCTAGATAGAAATGTGACAAATTCACACGTTAGCAAAGATACCTCACTTCGTTCTCTAGGGCAACTCTGTAAGGCAGATTATTACCCTCGTTTTTGCAGAAGAGAAAACTGAGTCTTCCTGAAGTTGCATGACTTACCCAGGGTCCTCCAGGGAATTTGAAACAACCCTGGAACTCAAACCTGTATCTTTTGGTTTCCATTCCAGTATTTCTCCCTTTTCAGGCCTATTATCATATGAGAATGACTTCCCTCCCCTCGCCCCCCCGCACTCTTCCCTCACGCATCCCTTTAGCATTCCAGGAAAGGTCTTAAGGGTGCCAGGCCAGTCCCTCATCTCTCTGATCAACATAGACTTGGGCACAGGCCACCCCCCAGCTATTGTTAACCATCAGGGTTCCTGAAGAAAAGTGACACTAGGGGTGTGCCCAGGCTGTTTCTGGGGTCCGAGGAGTCAGGACGTGAAAAGGGGGTGACAGATGGGTCGAGAACCTACGCAGAATCTCAAATGAGGATGGAGAGGCTCAGAGGGGGGCAGTGATGCCACTGTGAGCCCTCAGCAGGGCTGCCTCCATGCCAGGACTTAAATCCAGGTTTCTCTGCTCTCAGAACAGGCCTCTTTTCACCACAGGATTGTTTTTCCCAGAAGAGCTGCTTGGCTGTAATTCCTAGTCCTTTTCCCTCCCTGGAAAGGAAGGAGGCCAAGAAGGGAGTGGGAGGGGAAGCAGCCTAAGACTTCAGAAGGGCAGAGACAGCCAAGGGGGTGGTGCCAGCAGGGCCCTGGTGCCATCCGAATTGGTGTCCTCCAGGCTCAAACTGGGACATGTGGTCTGACAACCGAGGACTATTTAAATCCTGGCTGTGGCTGTTGGGTGCTGGGAGGCAGCTGTGCCGAAGGCAGTGGCTTTGGGGTTAGGCAGACCTGAGATCGAGTCCTAGCGCCACCACTCTCTAGCTCTCTGAGCCTCACCTACTTCTTCTCTGAAATGATTACAAAAGGGCAGTTGTGAGGATTCAATGAGTTAATTGTGGCATTAATGAGTCATGTATATAAAGTGCCTGGTAGCTATTTATTCATTCATGGATTCATCCATTCAGTGAAAAATTATTAAGCACCCACATCGAGGGCAGCCTGACAGTGGCGTAGCTACAATAGCAAGCAAAACAGACTCAGACCCTCATGGAGTTTAAAGTCTGGGAAGGAAGAAAGTTGTTAACCAAATGATCAGACAAATCAAAAACAGAAACTGAGATAAGGAAGCAGAAGGTAAAGTGCAATGTGTTTATGAGAGTGAATGTCAGGGGATGGGGTGGGGTCAAAGGAGACTTTCCTGAAGAGATGATGTCTGAGGTGAGTTAATGAATGGGGGTTCATTTGCTCTTTTTTTAGGAGATGAGTCTTGCTCTGTTACCCAGGCTACAACCCAGGCTGGAGTGCAGTGACACAATCTCGGCTCACTGCAACCTCCACCTCCCGGGTTCAAGCGATTCTTGTGCCTCAGCCTCCTGAGTTGCTGGGATTACAGGCATGTGCCACCACACCCAGCTAATTTTTGTACGTTTAGTAGAGACGGGGTTTCACCATGTGGCCCTGGCTGGTCTCAAACTCCTGATCTCAAGTGATCCACCTGCCTTGGCCTCCCATAGTGCTGGGATTACGGGCATGAGCCACCACACCTGGCCTGGGGTTCTTGAATAAACTAGAGGTCGGGAAAAGTGTCGCAGGCCAAGGGAAAGGGTGTGGAAAGGCATGGAAACCAATGGGAATAGTGGCAGTGGGGAGGAAGGGTGGAGCACTCAGGTCCTGTGGGCCACCAAGGAAAGTATCATGGTTGTTAATGAATGAGTGAGGATGTTACAGGGGAGGAAACTCAGCTTTGGCACCAATCCCAGCACTTTGGGAGCTGGTGGAAGATCACTTGAGGCCAGGGGTTTGAGACCAGCCTGGGCAACAAAGTAAGATCCCCATCTCATTTATTTAAAAACATAATAAATAAACAAATAAAGTGGTGCTGTTCATCAAGGGTCTCTGTACTTTTCTCATAGTCCCTGAAAGAATGCAAGCTTTGGCCGGGCGTGGTGGCTCAAGCCTGTAATCCCAGCACTTTGGGAGGCCGAGACAGGCAGATCATGAGGTCAGGAGATCGAGACCATCCTGGCTAACGCAGTGAAACCCCGCCTCTACAGTTGTAATACAAAAACTAGTCATGAGGCGGCACCTGTAGTCCCAGCTACTTGGGGTGGGAGACTGAGGCAGGAGAATGGTAAAACCCGGGCATGGAGCTTGCAGTGAGCTGAGATCCCGCTCACTGCACTCCAGCCTGGCACAGAGCTGGTGACCCGCCCAAAAAAAAAAAAAAAAAAAGAATGCAAGCTTTGAGGCAGACCGACCTGGGTTTGAATCTTAGCTCTGCCAACTCACAGAGGATTGTGTGACCTGAACAGTCATCAAACCTCACTGTGTCTCAGCTACTCTTCTAAGGCATGGGGATAACAATAGAGGGTCATAAGGCGGGGGTGAGGATTTAATGGGAAAATATGTAAATTGTCTGGCACATAAAAGTTGCTCAGTAAACAATGCTTGGTCTTCCCAGCATGGAAGGAAGTGAGCCTGAGGCAGCAGTTGGAGCAGATGGTTTGGGTTCAAGCTGATACAGACATCCATGAACTGGACAAGTTGTCATCTGAACTTAATTTTTTTTTTTTTGAGACAGGGTTTTAATCTGTCACCCAGGCTGGCTTGCAGTGGTGCAATCATGGCTCATTGCAGCCTTGAACTCCCGGGCTCAAGCAATTCTTCCACCTCAGCCCCCATGTTGCTGGGACTACAGGCACATGCCACCGTGCCTTGGTTGAATTTTTTTTTTTTTTGAGATTAAAGTCTGTTTGTTGCTCCAGGCTAGAGTAATAATGGCATGATCTCGCTCACTGTAACCTCTGCCTCCCAGGTTCAAGCGATTCTCCTGCCTCAGCCTCCCAATTAGCTGGGATTATAGGTGCCCACCACTATACCGGGCTAATTTTTTTTGTATTTTTAGTAGAGACGGGGTTTCATCATGTTAGTCTGGCAGGGGTCTCAACTCCCTGACCCCTGGTAAGTGATCCACCTGCCTCGCCTCCCAGAGTGCTGGGGATTACCATACCACTTCCTAGCTGTGTGACTTTGGGCAGGTGACTTCACCTCTGGAGCCTCTGGGCTTCCATTGATAAAAATGAAAACTACAATTGTTTTTATTTAATAATTTTTAAAAATAGGTATAGCCAGCTAGAAGGCTCTACTGTAATCCCAGCACTTTGGGAGGCCGAGGCGCATGGATCAAGTTGTCATCAGGAGATCGGCGACCACGGTGAAACCCGCCTCTACTTCAAAAATAAAAATGTGGGCTGGGCGCCAAAATCAAGCCTGTAATCCCAGCATCTTTGGGAGGCCGGCCGGCGGATCGCGGTCAGAGATCGAGACCATCCTGGCTAACACGGTGAAACCCCATCTCTACTAAAATACAAAAATTAGGGCCGGGCGAGGTGGCGTGGGAGCCATAGTCCCAGCTACCGGGAGGCTGAGGCAGGAGAATGGCGTGGAACCTCGGGAGGCTGGAGCTTGCAGTGAGCTGATCCGCCACTGCACTCCAGCCTGGCGACAGAGCTGAGACCTCGGCCTCAAAAAAACAAAAACAAAAAAACAAAAACAAAAATGAGCCGGGCTGGGTGGCGGGTGCCTGTAGTCCCAGCTACTCTCGGGAGGCTGAGGCAGGAGAATGGCTGAACCCGGGAGGCGGAGCTTTCAGTGAGCCAGGATCGCTGGCCACTGCACTCCAGCTTGGGCTTACAGAGCTGGTGACCTCGCTTCAAAAAAAAAAAAAAATGAGATGGGGTTGGCTGGGTTCAGGACTACCACGCCTGCAATCCCAGCACTTTGGGAGCTGAGGTGGGCGGATCACGAGGTCAGGAGATTGAGACCATCCTGGCTATCACAGTGAAACCGCCTCTACCAAAAATACAAAAAATTAGACAGGCGCGGTGGCAGGCACCTGTAGTCCCAGCTACTCGGGAGGCTGAGGCAGGAGAATGGCATGACCTGGGAGGCAGAGGTTGCAGTGAGCCGAGATTGCACCACTGCACTCCAGCCCGGGCGACAGAGCAAGACTGTCTCAAAAAAAAAAAAAAAAAAAAATAGAGATGGGGTCTTGTTGTGTTGCCCAGGCTGGTCTAGGACTCCTGGACTCAGCACATCAGCTCCCAAAGTGGTGGGATTACAGGCGTGAGCCTCCAGGCATGGCCATAATTATTTTTATTTCCCAGATATGTTCAAATTAAACATGATCATGAATGTGAAAAACTTAGCACACTGATTGCTTGAAGGTTGTCCAAAAATAGGAGCCTTAATTTTTCCTTTTAGGCAATGCAGATAAAGAAGTTGCTTTCAGGTCGGGCGCTGGTGGCTCAAGCCTGTAATCCCAGCACTAGAGGTCAGACGGGTGGGATCACGAGGTCAGGAGATCAAGACCATCCTGGCTAACACGGTGAAACCCCGTCTCTACTTCAAAAATACAAAAATAGCCGCTGTGAAGGGATGCCTGTAGTCCCAGCTACTCAGGAGGCTGAGGCAGGAGAATGGCGGGAACCGAGGCGGAGTTTGCAGTGAGCTGGAGATCGGGCCACTGCACTCCAGCCTGGGCGGGGTAGAGCCGGTGACCTTGTCTCACAAAAAAAATAAAATAAAAATAAAAGAAGTTGCTTTCAGAGTGGGAGGTGGTATTGTGCATTTAGTGGTAATATTAATAAGGATCAACATTTAGTGAGCATTTGCTATGTGCCAGGAATGTGCGAATTGCTTTACATGCATTAACTCATCAATCCTCATATCAGTCTTATAAATTATTTATTTATTTATTTGTTTGTTTGTTTGTTTGTTTATTGAGACACAGTTTCGCTCTGTCGTCCAGGCTGCAGTGCAGTGGCACAATCTTGGCTCACTGTAACTTCTGCCTCCCCAGTTCAAGCGATTCTCCTGCCTCAGCCTCCCAAGTAGCTGGGATTACAGGCTCGCACCACCATGCCTGGCTAATTTTTCTATTTTTGGTAGAGTCAGGGTTTCACCATGTTGACCAGGCAGGTTGTGAACTCCAGACCTCCAGTGATCTGCCCGCCTCGGCCTCCCAAAGTGCTGGGATTACAGGCGTGAGCCACCATGCCCAGCCTCAGTCCTATAAATTAGGTCCTGTTATTATCATCCTCATTTTACAAATGAGGGGAAGGGGCCAGACATGGTAGCTCATGTCTGTATTCCCAACACTGTGGGAGGCCAAGGCGGGGGATTGCTTGAGCCTGGGGTTCAAGACCAGCTGGGTGACATGACAAAATCCCATCTCTACCAAAAATACAAAATTTAGCCAGTTTCATAATCTAGGCTCAAAATAAATAAATAAATAGATAAAAATGTAAAAAAACAGGGTCAGGTGCGGTGGCTCATGCCTGTAATCCCAGCACTTTGGGAGGCCGAGGCGGGCGGATTGCCTGAGGTCAGGAGTTCAAGACCAGCCTGACAAACATGGTGAAACCTTGTCTCTACTAAAAATGCAAAAATTAGCTGGACGTGGTGGCAGGCGCCTGTAATCTCACCTGCTCAGGTGGCTGAGGCAGGAAAACCACTTGAATACAGGAGGCGGAGGTTGCAGTGAGCTGAGATCGTGCCATTGCACTCCAGCCTGGGTGACAAGAGCAAAACTCTGTCTCCAAAACATCAATAACAAATGAGGTAAAGGAAGCACAGATAGGTTAAGTGACTTGCCCAAGGACGCTACCCAGTTAGGAAGCAACACAGGTAGAATTCAAACACAGCCATGGAACTTGAGAGGGGTTGCTACCACTCTCAGGCTTTTTTCCTCTGCTTCCCAAGGAGTTAAAGCTGTTTCCCAGAGCACTGAAATTACTCACTGCTAGTAGCAAGTTCTCCAATTCCAAAGGCCAACCCCTATTCCTTTCCTACGTATTCTCAAAAGGAACCCCTGCCTGTTCCCTGATAAGACCCGGTGACAGACAGTCTTCCTCCACAAGGAGAAGCAAGAAGACATTTAAAATCGCCAGAACTTTGCTGCTGAATGGCTGGATAATCTTGGCCACGTCACACACTCTCTCTGAGCCTCAGTTTCCTTATCTGTGAAATAGGAGTAGCAGCTCTGTGTACAAGGCGGTTGTGAGGAGAAGAAATAGGCCCTGCAGTGCAGTCCACACAAGAGTTCTTCTCATTGTTGCTATGGGGACAGTGAACACTTTGGGAAAGCTGCCTAAGTCGGTACAGCAGGCCAAATTGCCATCTCTGGAAACAGATCTGGGTTCAAGTCTCAGATCTGCCTTTTATGCCTTGTCTTACCTTGAACAAGTTACAAAACCTGACTGAGGCCAGGCATGGTGGCTCACACCTGTAATCCCAGCACTTTGGGAGGCCGAGGCAGGTGGATCACCAGGTCAAGAGATCGAGACCATCCTGGCCAACGTGGTGAGACCCCGTCTCTACCAAAAACACAAAAAAATCAGCTGGGCGTGGTGGTGCACACCTGTGGTCCCAGCTACTTAGGAGGCTGAGGCAGGAGAATTGCTTGAACCCGGGAGGCAGAGGTTACAGTGAGTCGAGATCAAGCCACTGTACTCCAGCCAAACAGAGTGAAACTCCGTTCCCAGCCCCTCCGCCAAAAAAAAAAACAAAAACAAAACAAAACAAAACAAAACCTGGCTGAGCCTCAGTTTTCTAACCTATAAAATGGAGTGAATAAAACTAGTCTTATGGAGCTGGAGAGAAAATACAAATACAGTGAGAGAATGTGTTAAAAAGCTATGAGCAAGCACTAGGTACAGAACTGACAGAGTGCAGTCAGCTGACGAATTCCAGGGGGAGCAACAAAGCGCAGGGACCAGGAAGAATCACTCTTCCCCTCTCCCCGACCCCTGTCTGAGGGGAGAAGGGTGGAGAGCACTGTACTCAGAGCCCAGAATGATCTCCAGGTCACCCCCCTCCCTCTAGCATCCTGAGCTCTTCCTGGGTCCACAGTCTCTCTCTCTCTCTCTCTCTCTCTCTCTTTCTCTCGTCAAACAAGTTCTTCTCCACTGAGCAATCCCAGGGGGCCCCGAACCTCGGTTCCAGCCAAGCTTGCAGGCTTTCCCCACCTCCACATCCTTAATCTGCAGCCTTTGCATTTGCCATTCCTTCCACCTGGAATGCTCTCTCCTCCCTGAGTGCCTTTGATGGGGAAGAGGGGGTTGCTGAGGAGAAGGATCTGGAATGATGCTCCCCCACCTCCTCACTCCCCTCCCCTGCATCCCCCATGCTGCATGCCTGACCTCCCCCCTCCCAGCGTGGGGGATGGAGGCAGTGCTGGGTGGGGGAGGAAACAGGGTGGGGGCGGGGGTACTCAGGGAAGGGCCCTCTGTGGGGTTTTTCACCTGCTTAGAAGAAGCAGACGGAAATGAAAGCTCTGGAAAAATGCCTGCTGCTCTGCTTCCGAGGCCCCGGCTCGGTGAAGCCTCCCTGCCTTCCCACTATGCCATCATCTCCTCCTCCTCCTCCTCCTCCTCCTCCTCCTCCTCCTCCTCTTCCTCCTCCTCCTCCTCTTCCTCCTCCTCCTCCTCCTCCTCCAGGCAGGTGCCACGGTCAGGGAAATGGGGTGGGTGGCAGGGCCAGAGAGACCTAGGTTCAAATCCCATTCCTGCCACTTACCCAGCAAGTGACCTTAGCAAGCTGCCTGGCCTGTTTATGCCTCATTTCTTTGTAAAAGGGGACAACAGTCCCTGTCTCTCAGGCTGTTGTGAGGACCAAGTGAGATGGCAGATAAAACTGCCTGGCAGGACCAAAGTTTTCAGCGATTGAGAGAGTAACAGTGATAGGAAACACACAGTGCCCATGTGTACCTGGCACAGCTCTCAGCGCCTTGCATATATTTACCTATTTAACTCCTGATACGGTAGATACTATTACCAACCCCAGTTTGCAGATAAGGAGACTGAGGCACAAGGAGATTTGTTTTTGTTTTTTTTTTTTTGAGACAGAGTCTCGCTGTGTCGCCCAGGCTGGAGTGCAGTGGCCGGATCTCAGCTCACTGCAAGCTCCACCTCCCGGGTTCACGCCATTCTCCTGCCTCAGCCTCCGGAGTAGCTGGGACTACAGGCGCCCGCCATCTCACCCGGCTAGTTTTTCGTATTTTTTTAGTAGAGACGGGGTTTCACTGGGTTAGCCGGGATGGTCTCGATCTCCTGACCTTGTGATCCGCCCGTCTCGGCCTCCCAAAGTGCTGGGATTACAGGCTTGAGCCACCGGGCACAAGGATATTTGTATAACTTGCACATGCTCTCACAGCCAGTAAGGGGTAGAGCTTAATCTGTGCTCTTACTCATCACACTATGGCACACTTAGTGATAGTTCCCATGATGACATGATGATGCTGCTGATGATGATGACGATTATGATTTTTCTTTCTTTCTTTTTTTTTTTTTTTTTTGAGTTGAAGTCTCTCTCTGTCACCCAGGCTGGAGTGCAGTGACATGATCTCAGCTCACTACAACCTCCGCCTCCTGGGTTTAAGTGATTCTCACACCTCAGCCTCCTGAATAGCTGGGATTGCAGACACCCACCACCACGCCCAGCTAATTTTTGGAAGATGGGGTTTCACCATGTTGGCCAGGCTGGTCTCGAACTCCCGACCTCGTGATCCGCCCACCTTGGCCTCCCAAAGTGCTGGGATTACAGGTGTGAGCCACTGTGCCCAGCCTGTTCTTATTGGTACTGTGTCCTCAGTAAGTACTTGTTATTCTCTTTCCTCCTACCTTCAAAATCCTGCCTGAAATTTTTCTTTTTTTTTTTTCTGAGACAGAGTTTCACTCTTGTTGCCCAGGCTGGAGTGCAGTGGCGCCATCTCAGCTCACCACAGCCTCCGTCTCCTGGCTTCAAGCGATTCTCCTGCCTCAGCCTCCCAAGTAGCTGGGATTACAGGCATGTGCCACCATGCCTGGCTAATTTTATACTTTTAGTAGAGATGGTGTTTCTCCATGTTGGTCAGGCTGGTCTTAAACTCCTGACCTCAGGTGATCCTCCCACCTCAGCCTCCCAAAGTGCTGGGATTACAGGTGTGAGCCACCGCACCTGGCCTGAATTTTTTATTTATTTTTATTTTTTATTTTTTATTTTTTTGAGACAAGGTCTCACTCTGGCACCAGACTGTAATGCAGTGGTGCTGTCTCAACTCACTGCAGCCTCTACCTCCTGGACTCAAGTGATTTTCCCACCTCAGCCTCCAAGTAGCTGGGACTACATGTGCATGCCACCATGCTCGGCTAACTTTTATGTATTTATTTATTTATTGTAGAGACAGGGTTTTGCCATGTTGCCCAGGCTGGTCTTCTTCTTCTTCTTCTTTTTTAAAATAGAGATGGGGGGTGGGGCAGGGGGTCTTGCTATGTTGGCCAGGTTGGTCTTTAACTCTTGGCCTCAAGCAATCCTCCTGCCTTGGCCTCCCAAAGTGCTAGGATCACAAGCATGAGCCATCCGGCCCAGCCTCCCAGGCTTGTATTGAACTTCTGAGCACAAGCAGTCTGCCCACCTTGGCCTCCCAAAGTGCCGGGATTACAGGTATGAGCCACAGCACCCAGTCCAAAATCCTGCCTCAATTTTACCTCCTTTGTGACATCTTCCAGTCTATTCATTTAATAAGGATATATTGCTGCCTGCCCTGGCCAGGGTTGTGCAGGGCACTGGGGACGGAGGGATCAGTCCACTCAGACTCTGCCCTTGAGTGGCTCCCAATCTGATGAGGGAGAAGATACACATAAAAATGACAATAAAAGCGGAAGACACTGATTGCAGTAGGAGTTATGAGCTTACAGAAGTAGAGAACTTAACTGGGAGATTGGGACAGGCTTACAGAGGGGGGGCTATTTGGAAGGGGTTTTGAAGGGTGAGTAGGAGTTCCTCAGACAGAATTAGGAAGTAGGAACAGAATATGATCTACCCTGCAAAGCAGACTGAATAAAAAAAGCCTAGAGAACAAAAACCCTAGAAGAAAACCTAGGCAACACCATTCAGGACATAGGCATGGGCAAAGACTTCATGACAAAAACGCCAAAAGCAATTGCAACAAAAGTCAAAATTGACAAATGAGATCTAATTAAACTAAAGAGCTTCTGCACAGCAAAAGAAACTATTATCCGCCGGGCACGGTGGCTCACACCTGTAATCCCAGCACTTTGGGAGGCCGAGATGGGCAGATCACAAGGTCAGGAGATCAAGACCATCCTGGCTAACACAGTGAAACCCCATCTCTACTAAAAATACAAAAAAATTAGCTGGGCATGGTGGCGGGCGCCTGTAGTCCCAGCTGCTCGGGAGGCTGAGGCAGGAGAATGGCGTGAACCTGGGAGGAGGAGCTTGCAGTGAACCGAGATCGCACCACTGCACTCCAGCCTGGGCGACAGAGCGAGACTCTGTCTCAAAAAAAAAAAAAAAAAAAAAAAAAGAAACTATCCTCAGAATGAACAGGCAACCTACAGAATGGGAGAAAATTTTTTCAATCTACCGATCTGACAAAGGTCTAATATCTGGAACCTACAAGGAACTTAAACATATTTATAAGAAAAAACCGGCCGGGCGCGGTGGCTCAAGCCTGTAATCCCAGCACTGGGAGGCGGGGAGCCGGATTCTGAGTCAGGAGAATCGAGACCATCACTGTGCTGGAGAAACCCGTCTCTACTAAAAAACACAAAAACTAGCAGAGGTGGTGACCTGTAGTCCCTGTAGCTGCACGAGTCTGAAGGCAGGAGAATGCGTGAACCAGGGCTGGGAAGAAGGAGCTTGCAGTGAGCTGAGATCCGGCGGCAGGCGAGACTCCGTCCTCTTTGCTCGCCAAAAAGAGTGGAGTTAAGGATGGAACGCCTTCTCGGCGGTAGCGGTAAAGCTCAAGCCACTAATCCTTTAGGAGGCAAGGCGAAGTGGATCGAGGTCAGGAGTTCGAGACCATCCTGTATACTTATTGTCATAAATAGTGGGTAAAACAGTCCAGCTACTCGGGAGGCTAGGCAGGAAGAATAATGCGCTCCGGGTGAGGGCTGCAATGAGCTGAGATCCGGCCACTGCACCTCCCAGCCCTGAGCAGCACAGAGACTCTTCGTCTCCAGGATATGAACGCGAAGGTGGTATGTAGCCAACAAACGCATATAAAGAAAAACTCGCTTATCCTGGCCTTAGAAATACAAATCAAAACCACAATGATACCATCACGCCAGTGGGAATGGCGAGTTATTTTATTTATTTATTTATTATTTTTGGAGATGGCTTCTGGCTCTGTCACTGAGGCTGGAATTCTGCACATCTCACCAGGCTGGAGTGCAGTGGTGTGATCTCAGCTCATAGCTCTCCCAGGTTAAGTGATTCTCACTTCCAGTCTCACAGCAGCTGGGAACTGCAGGTCGCCTTTATACCTAGCCCCGAATTTTCTTTTCTTTTTGAGACAGAGTCTTGCTCTGTGCAGCCCAGGCTATGGAGTGCAGTGGCGCAATCTCAGAGCTCACTGCAAGCTCCACCTCCCGGAAGGAGTTTGTAATTCTCCTGCCTCAGCCTCCTGAGTAGTTGGGAGGGATTACAGGCGCCCGCCACCATGCCTGGCTAATTTTTTTTTTTTTTTTGTATTTTTAGTAGAGACAGGGTTTCACCGTGTCAGCCAGGATGGTCTCGATCTCCTGACCTCGTGATCTGCCCATCTCGGCCTCCCAAATGCTGGTATTATAGGCGTGAGCCACCACGCCTGGCCAGAATGGCAGTTATTAAAAAGTCAGGAAACAGTAGGTCCTGGTGAGGCTGTGGAGAAATAGGAATGCTTTTATACTGTTGGTGAGAATGTTAATTAGTTCAACCATTGTGGAAGGTATTGTGGCAATTCCTCAAGGATCTAGAACCAGAAATACCATTTGACCCAGCAATCCCATTACTGGGTATATACCCAAAGGAATATAAATCATTCTACTTATTGCAGCACTATTTACAATAGCAAAGACGTGGAACCAACCCAAATGCCCATCAATGATAGACTGGATAAAGAAAATGTGGCACATATACACCATGGAATACTATGCAGCCATAAAAAGGAATGAGATCATGTCCTTTGCAGGGACATGGATGAAGCTGGAAGCCATCATCCTTAGCAAACTAACACAGGAAGAGAAAACCAAACACGGCATGTTCTCGCGCATAAGTGGGAGTTGAACATTGAGAACACATGGACACAGAGAGGGGAACAGCACACACCAGGGCCTGTTTAGGGGGTGGAGGGTAAGGGGAGGGAACTTAGAGGACGGGTCAATAGGTGCAGCAAACCACCATAGCACACGAATACTTATGTAATAAACCTGCACGTTCTGCACATGTATCCCATTTTTTTTTAGAAGAAATTAAAAAAAAAAAAAAAAGACTGGAGAGTAACATGTCTTGGGTCAGTTTTATGTTAGGTTCTATACTAGGCACTGCAGGTATAGAAGTAGAAAAATATGGCTGGGCGTGGTGGTTCATGCCTGTAATCCCAGCACTTTGCGAAGCCGAGGTGGGTGGATCACCTGAGGTTGTGAGTTCAAGACCAGTCTGACAAACCTGGAGAAACCCCGTCTCTACTAAAAGTACAAAATTAGCCGGGCATGGTGGCACATGCATGTAATCCCAGCTACTTGGAAGGCTGAGGCAGGAGAATTGCTTGAACCTGGGTGGCAGAGGTTGCGGTGAGCCGTGATCACGCCATTGCGCTCCAGCCTGGGCAACAACAGCGAAACTCCGTCTCAAAAAAAAAAAAAAAGTAGAAAAATATTAGGCCCTCAGGGAGCTTACAGACTTGGGATAAGGAAATGGAAAGTAATAAGTAAAACAAAAACATGGATATAAAAAATCCATAGGGGGCTAGGTGTGGCAGCTCATGCCTGCAATCCCAGCACATAGTGAGAATCCCATCTCTACAAAAAAAAAAAAAAAAAGAGAGAGAGAGAGAGGCTTCAGGAGCACCAAGAAGAGATCTAAACCGGTCTGGAGGAGTAGTTGACATCTAGGCTGAGACTTCAAGACCAGAGCCAGATCGCGTCACCTAGTGCCATACCAGCCTAGGTATAAATTCAACATAAAAACAAAACTCACCATCCAGAAAATAAGACCGAGAAGCTCCAATAGAGCTCTGAATTTTCCCATGAACACTATTTCAGTGTTTTTTTGTTTGTTTGTTTGTTTTATTGAGACGAAGTCTCACTCTGTCGCCCAGGCTGGAGTGAGTGCAGTGGCTGGATCTCAGCTCACTGCAACCCCCACCTCCTGGATTCAAGTGATTCTCCTGCCTCAGTTGCTGGAGTAGCTGGGATTACAGGCGCCCACGACCATGCCTGGCTACTTTTTGTAGTTTTATTATTTTTTTTTTTTTTATTAATTTTTTTTTTTGAGACGGAATCTCACTCTGTCCCCTAGGCTGGAGTGCAGTGGCATAATCTTAGCTCACTGCAAGCTCCGCCTCCCGGGTTCAAGAGATTCTCCTGCCTCAGCCTCGCAAGTAGCTGGGACTACAGGAGCCCGCCACCACCCCCAGCTAATTTTTTGTCTTTTTAGTAGAGACGGACTTTCACCGTGTTAGCCAGGATGGTCTTGATCTCCTGACCTCGTGATCCGCCCAGAACGGCCTCCCAAAGTGCTGGGATTACAGGCTTGAGCCACCGTGCCTGGCCACTTTTTGTATTTTTAGTAGAGACAGGGTGTCACCATGTTTGCCAAACTGGTCTTGAACTCCGAACCTCAGGTGATCCGCCCACCTCCCAAAGTGCTGTGATTATAGGCGTGAGTTACTGCACCCGGCCTATTTCAGTGGTTTTTTTTTTTTTTTGAGACGGAGTCTCGCTCTGTCGCCCAGGCTGGAGTGCAGTGGCCGGATATCAGCTCACTGCAAGCTCCGCCTCCCGGGTTTACGCCATTCTCCTGCCTCAACCTCCTGAGTAGCTGGGACTACAGGCGCCCGCCACCTTGCCCGGCTAGTTTTTTGTATTTTTTAGTAGAGACGGGGTTTCACTGTGTTAGCCAAGATGGTCTCGATCTCCTGACCTCATGATCCGCCCGTCTTGGCCTCCCAAAGTGCTGGGATTACAGGCTTGAGCCACCGCGCCCGGCTATTTCAGTGGTTTTAAAAAATTATTGAATGTCAAACTATTTGGAAGAAAAAAAAAAAAGTTTTGAGTATCCCTGCTTTGCTGGGCTCTGAATTTGACAAGGGAACAGGTCTGAGACAGTCAGCCAGCAGAGGCAGGCAGGTGGTCAGAATTTCATGTGCAAAGGCCCAGAGGCAAGAGAAAAAATGATGACTCATTGGGGGAAAGGACATCCTTTGATGAGGGCTGGTGAGTGGGGAGAGGTGGAGATGGAAGATTGGACTGGATTCTAGGGGTGCTGGGGAGGCATGGAAGAGTTTTAACAGAGATGTGTCACAATCAAATGTCCCTTTTGCAGGATCACTCTGAATATATATATGTATTTTTTGAAATGGAGTCTGGCTCTGTCGCCTAGGCTGGAGTGCAGTGGCACGATCTCGGCTCACTGCAATCTCGGTCTCCCAGGTTCAAGCGATTCTCCTGCCTCAGCCTTCTGAGTAACTGGGACTACAGGTGCGCGCCACCACGCCTGGCTAATTTTTGTATTTTTAGTAGAGATGGGGTTTTACCGTGTTGGCCAGGATGGTCTCGATCTCTTGACCTTGTGATCCGCCTGCCTCGGCCTCCCAAAGTTCTGGGATTACAGGCATGAGTCACTGCGCCCGGCTTACTCTGAATATTTTGAGCGACCTATTTATGGTTTGAATTTATTCATTCGAGAAGCACCCCAACATACCTCCTATGTGTTAGGCATGGACCCAGGAACTGTGACTATAACAGATAATTAGGGGTTCCTCAGACAGGACAAAGGGCAGGACACTGAGTGCCACTTCTACAGAGGGGTCTGACTGGATAAAGACAAAGTGTGAAAGTGTATGACTTTCACAAAACAAGAAAGCCACGCCCCGTGTGGGGTGACTGCGTCCAGGGATGGGAGACGGCACTCAGGGAGCTAGCACTGGACAGGCCAGTGATTCCGAAGACAGAGGATAAAGGAATGAAAGCAGGAAGAGAGAGAATGGGTTATGGGTGAAATATTCAGATCCTGTAACCTCCATAGAAGGTGGCCAAGTGGGCAGGGAGGCAAAGTCCCAGCCAAGCCCCTCAGCACCCCCATGTTTTCCCAGCCCTGCTGAGCCCTGCAGTTCGTCTCCTCCTGGCTCCAAAAGCCAGACCAAACCCCGGAGAACAGAGGCGGGTGAGGAGGGGGCGGGTGGGGGACAAGCCCAGGCCTCTCACCCCAGCAAAGCCTGCCTTCCCAGTGCCTGGGGCCAACCCAGCTGAGAAGCCAGAGGTTACAGAGAAAGGATTAAGGAGTTCCTTGCTTTTTTACCCAAACTCTGCTGTATTTCTCTGTCTTTCTCTCAATCTCTCTCTCTCTTTTTTTTTTTTTAAAGAAAAATGTTCCTGTACACGCACCCGGAGGCTTTTGCAGGAGGCGGCTGTTGGAGAACTGGGAAAACAAGCCAAGAAACAAGAGAGAGGAAAAAGACCACGCCTCGCCTGGCAGATTCCTAATGGCCCAGGAGACCTGAGGCTTTACAGTGGGAGGCCGGTGGGGGCCGGCTCGGGTGGGAGGGAAGGGCAGGCCGAAGGACAGCCACTTGCTGGCTGGTGACCTTGGGCGGGATACTGCCTGCTTCCCTCTGGTGAGAATGGGGAGGAGGGAGGCAGGGGCAGGCCTGGCCGGCTGAGGTCACAGGAAGGCCCCTTCCAGCCTGAAACGCGATCTCGGGATGTGGGGCCTGCCAACCTGCAGCGACCCTGGGCCAGGAGAGATGAAAGGCTGCCTGTCCCCAGCTTCCGGACCCCCAAGGCCCCACTGCCTCAAACTTGGAGAGCAGCAGAGCTGTGTTGCCACTGGCTAGAGCCAGCTGCTGGGCTCCCCACCCCACCTTATGTCATCCAACCCTCCCTTCCCTGTTTTGCAGAGGACTCTCAGGCCCAGAGAGGGTGGTGACCTGCCTGAGGTCACACAGCAAGTGGGAGGTTGAGCCAAGGCTCACCACAGTCTTTGGACTCCACCTCCAGGCCTCCTGCCTTTCCCAGAAACTTGACTGCCTGGGGGCTTACCCTGGGGAGTTGGAGAGCTGAGGAGGACACTTAGGAGCTGTGTCTGTTTGAAGTCACAACTTAATGTTGACTAAAGTGCTTTTTTTCTTAAAGACAAAAAGAAAATTCCCAACCCCTGTCATAAGCCTGGACTTGCTCGCTGGCAGGGGAAGGAATGCAGCTCTGGCCACCACAGCTGCTGGTGGCCAGCTGCAGCCTCAGCCTCTGCTGCTCCCGCCCCAGCCGGCAAAGGGACAAAGGCCTCTTCTCAGGCCTGTCCTCTCCAGCCCCTTGGATCAGCTGGCAGAACATTTACGAGCACCTCCTCTGTCACAGACCTGCTAAGTCATTGTTCCTCTCTGGGCCTTAGTGCCCTTTCTGTAAAATGGGGGCACAGTATCTGCCTGATCTACTTCTCAGCACTCTTTTGAGGCTTCAAGTAAACTTCTGGAAATACAAAGCGCTCAGCGCTTCCTTCCACCTGCTGGTCTGCCTTCTCACTGTGCCCTCTGCCTTAAATGCCCCTCCCTCCCTCATGCTTTCCCTGGCCAGCCCCAACTCACTTAGCTCAGCTCAGTGGGACCATCGTCTGCTCTGAAACCTTCCCTTACCTCCAGCTGGAGGCACCTTCAGAAGAAGAAAGACGGCAGTGCGGTATTTATCGTGGTTGTACATAATTAAATAATTGGCCAGTGTGGTGCCTCAGGCCTGTAATCCCAACACTTTGGGAGGCTGAGGTGGGAAGATTACTTGAAACCAGGTGTTCAAGACCAGCCTGGGCAACATGGCAAAACCCTGTCTCTACAAAAAATAAATTAGCCAGGCATGGTGGCATGTGCCTGTAGTCCCTGCTACTCGGGAGGCTGAGGTGGTAGGATGGATTGAGCCTGGGAGGTCGAGGAGGCTGCAGTGAACTGTAATTGCGCCACTGAACTCCAGCCTGGATAACAGAGCGAGGCCCTGTCTCAAACATAAAAATAAAAATAAATTAAATAGGCCAGAGGTAGTGGCTCACACCTGTAATCCCAGCACTTTGGGAGTCTGAGGCAGGCAGATCACCTGAGGCTAGGAGTTTGAGACCAGCCTGGCCAAAATGGTGAAACCCCATCTCTACTAAAAGTACAAAAATTAGCCGGGTGTGGTGGCACACACCTGTAGTCTCAGCTACTCAGGAGGCTGAGGCAGGAGAGTTGCTTGAACCCGGGAGGCGGAGGTTGTGGTGAGCCGAGATCGTGCCACTGCACTCCAGCCTGGGCGACAGAGCAAGACTCCGTCTCAATAATACTAACAAATTAAATAATTAGTAGTGCAATTGGATCCTCATTAAAATGTAAACTCTAATAATAGCTAATGTCAAATGCTGACCCGGGGCCCAGAACTTTACGTTTAACCCATTTAATCTGCATGGTAGGTACTGTTGGTATCCCCATCTTACAGATGAGGAAACTGAGACAATGAGAGGTTCACTCACTCACCTGAAGTCACAGCAAGTTGAAGGCTGAGCCAGGACTCACCACAAATAAGCTGCACATCAGGATTCAAATGCAGACCCCTGGCTGTAACCATTATATCACTAATGACACGAGGTTAGTTTGTGTCCTGATGTATCCCCGGTTCCCGGCACAGCCTCTGGCATACAGTAGGTGCTCCATATATGTTAGATAAATGCATGCACAAATAGGTGATGAATATAAATATTTGGAGAAGAATAAAGCACCTTTCAGGAGTGAGTTTTGCAGGTGCCACATGTGGGGCTGAGTCATGGTAGGGGACTAGGAAGTACCCAGTATGTTGTTAAAAACTAATTACTGGGGCTGGACACAGTGGCTTATGCCTCTTTTTTTTTTTTTTTTTTTTTGGAGACAGAGTCTCGCTTAGTCGCCCAGGCTGGAGTGCAGTGGCGCGATCTCGGCTCACTGCAAGCTCCGCCTCCCGGGTTCACGCCATTCTCCTGCCTCAGCCTCCCAAGTAGCTGGGACTACAGGCGCCCGCCGCCTCGCCCGGCTAATTTTTTGCATTTTTAGTAGAGACAGGGTTTCACCGTGTTAGCTAGGATGGTGTCGATCTCCTGACCTCGTGATCCTCCCGCCTCGGCCTCCCAAAGTGCTGGGATTACAGGCGTGAGCCACCACGCCCGGCCTGGCTTATGCCTCTTATCCCAGCACTTTGGGAGGCCAAGGCAGGAGGATTGCTTGAGCCCAGGAGTTTAATACCAGTCCGGGCAACATAGATCCAATCTCTCATGTTGACCAGGCTGGTCTTGAACTCTTGACTTCAAATGATCTGCCTGCCTTGGCTTCTCAAAGTGCTGGGATTACAGGTGTAAGTCACTGCACCTGGCCTTTTTTTTTTTTTTTTTTTTGAGACAGGGTCTCACTCTCTTGCACAGGCTAGAGTACAGTGGCACAATCAGGGTTCACTGTAGCCTCAACCTCCCAGGCTCCCACCTCAGTCTCCTGAGTAGCTGGAACTACAGGTGTGTGCCACCACGCCTGTCCTGCGAGACCCCGTCTCTACAAAAAATTTTAAAAATTGGCCAAGCGCAGTGGCTCACGCCTGTAATCCCAGCATTTTGGGAGGCCGAAGCAGGTGGATCCCCATGAGGTCAGGAGTTCAAGACCAGCCTGACCTACATGGTGAAACCCTGTCTCTACTAAAAATACAAAAATTAGCTGGGCATGGAGGCGCATGCCTGTAATCCCAGCTACTCAGGAGTCTGAGGCAGGAGAATCGCTTGAACCTGGGAGGCAGAGGTTGCAGTGAGCCAAGATCGCGCCATTGCACTCCAGCCTGTGTGACAGAGCGAGACTCCATCTCAAAAAAAAAAAAAAAAAATTAAATTAGCCAAGTTCGGGCATGGTGGCTTATGCCTGTAATCTGAGCACTTTGGGAGGCTGAGGTGGGAGAATCGATTGAGCCCAGGAGTTCCAGAACAGCCTGGGCAACATGGCAAGACCCCATCTCCACAAAAAATTTAAAAAATGAGCGAGCATGGTGGAGCACACCTGTAGTCTCAGCTACTCAGGAGGCTGAGGTTGGAGAATCACCTGAGTGTGGAGAGAAGTCGAGCCTGCAGTGAGCTCTGATTGTGCCATAGCACTCCAGCCTGGAAGACAGAGTGAAACCCTGTCTCAAAAAACGAAAAACAAAACGAAACACAAAACCTAATTATTGGGCTTCCTTTTGGAGCATACAGGCCAAAAGCCTGAGACATCAGCTTGGACTCCTCCCTCCACTTGTCTACCGGAACCAATCAATCCCTAGGTTCCGCTTGGTATCTCCTGGATGCATCCCTTCCTCTTCATCCCTCAACCCCCATCTTTCTCTTGGATTTTTGCAGCAACTCCCACACAGGTTTCTCTGCCTCTAATTTCTTCTCTTCAAAGTGGGCCTCTGAAAACAGAAAGCTTATCGTAAGCATCATCTTTCTTTACCCCACACCCCCATTAGTGAACCTCCCATGACCCCCCGTCATTGTTTGCTGGCTAAAGCCCACACTCCTCAACCAAGGCTCCCCCAACCCAACCCCTGCTACTCAGCCCTCCAGCCTCACCTCATGGCCTTCTGCTCATGTTGCCACATGTCCTTTGCTCAGGCTACTCTAGGTGGCAGAAGTTCAACTCATGGAAGCAGATAGCACTGAGCTGAAATCCCAGTTTTGCCTCTTACTAGCTGTATGTCTCAAAGCCTCAGCTGCCACATCTGGAGAATGGCCATAATTATACAATTTCACAAAGTCATCGTGACAATTAAATGAATACATAAGGTGCTGAGCAAACTACCTCACATTCCTGGTAGTCACTATAATTCTCATACTTTCCTCTGTTAAAAAGAGCACTTCTTTTTTTTTTTTTTTTAATTTTTGAGACAGAGTCTTGCTCTGTCACCAGGCTGGAGTGCAGTGGCAGGATCTCAGCTCATTGCAACCTCCGCCTCCTAAGTTCAAGTGATTCCCCTGCCTCAGCCTCCCAAGTAACTGGGACTACAGGCACGCACCACCATGCCCAGCTAATTTTTTTTTTTTTTGTATTTTAGTAGAGATGGAGTTTCACCATGTTGGCCAGGATGGTCTCAATCTTCTGACCTTGTGATCTGCCTGCCTCGGCCTCCCAAAGTGCTGGGATTACAGGCATGAGCCATCGCACCTGGCTTCTTTTTGTTTTCTTTAGAGACGGTCTTGCTGTGTTGGCCAGGTTGCTCTTGAACTCCTGGCCTCAAGCAATCCTCCCACCTCAGCCTCCCAAAGTGCTAGGATTACAGGCATGAGCCACCATGCCTGGCCTCAAAGAGCATTTCTTACAGGCAGTCTTATTGATTCGTTATGGCCCAGCTCAGATGCCACCTCTTAGAGGAAATCTTCTTTGATATCCACTCAGCATTCCCCAAGTGAAATCAGTCTCACTTTCTATACTCAATTGCACTTTGCACCACTATAAAGCACATATAATACTGTGGGCTGTGTGCACTATCTTTCCCCCACTGCCCCAAGAGTTCCCAGAGAGTAGGAACAACACCCTTCTTAACTCTAACACAGGCCTGCATGCAGTACTCAATGTTTTTTTTTTTTTTTTTGAGACTGAGTCTGGCTCTGTCGCCCAGGCTGGCGGCGCCGATCTCGCTCACTGCAAGCTCCTGGGCCTCGGCTTACTTTATTCTTCCTGCCTCAGCCTCCGGAGTAGCTGGGACCACAGGCGCCTCGCCACCTCGGCCTGCTGTTTTTTTTGTATTTTTAGTAGAGACGGGCTCACCATGTTAGCCAGGATGGTCTCTGATCTCTCCTGACCTTGTGATCCGGCCTGCCTCAGCCTCCCAAAGTGCTGTGATTACAGGCTTGAGCCACACTGCCAAGTACTCAATGTTGGTTGAATTGAATGGAGTCACCACCATCAGTCTTTCCTGAGCGCCTTGGGAAGAGGCCTTAATGATGAGACAGTTGAACTCTGTGGCTACTTGGTTGCCTGAGGCCACCCCCCGCCCCCAGCTCTGGTTTAGGATATATTGGGATGTATGTGGGAGTGCGAGTGGGTGGAGGAAACTCCTGACCTCTGAGCTCTTTCTTTCCTGTGGGACTTGTCAGCCCTCCAAGAGAGGGGGAGAGGGAAAAGGAGATGAGGAGGTCCAGGTGCTGAGCAGGAGTGGGGTGGGGCTATAGCAGGAGCTGAGGCGTGGGTGGGAACTGGCAAACTCCAGCTCCTCTAAGACCAGGGCTGGGCCTGGCAGGACGGGGCCTAACAGCCCGAGTCCCCACCTGCAATGCCCCACCTCATCCTGGCACCTGGATTAAGTGACTTTTCAAGTTGTAAAAAAAACTACATCTCGATTGCAAAGAAGCAGAATCCAAGCCTGGCCTTGCCTTGTTGCTGAGCTGGGAGAAGGGGGCATGTTCCCTTTTATTCTCCTTTTTGTGTAGGCAACACCTTGTAGTCCTGAGCACGTCAAAGAGGGTCATATTAGGTTTTTGCAAACTCTGGTTAAAGTCACATTATCGCTGACCTTTGTCTCCAACCTCTTGGCCCTTCTCTCACACTTCACTCTCTCCCTGACTTTGCTTCTTCTGGCCTTTCCTCAGCTCTTCCAACACACCTTTCCCCTTCTCTCCTCTGGGCTTTCACATATACTGTTTTCTCTGTCTTGAATGTTTCCCCCACTGCCTGATAATTTTGTTTCATGGTTAGTGCTTTCAATGCCTCAGAAATCTTTGCTTAGGCCGGGAAGAGTGGCTCACACCTGTAGTCACAGCACTTTGGGAGGCCAAGGCAGGAGGATTGCTTAACCCCAGGAGTCCAAGGCTGCAGTGAGCCATGATTATGCCTCTGCACTCCAGTTTGGGCAACAAAGCAAGACTCTGTCTCTAAAACACGGCAACAACAACAACAACAAAAGAAATCTTTGCCTATCTCAAGGTCATGAAAACATTCCCATATGTTTTCTTTCTTTCCTTTTTTTTTTTTTTTTGAGACAGAGTCTTGCTCTGTTGCCCAGGCTGGAATGCAGTGGCAAGATCTTGGCTCACTGCAACCTCCGCTTCCCGAGTTCAAGCGATTCTCGTACCTCAGCTTCCCAAGGAGCTGAGACTACAGGTGCACGCCACCATGCCTGGCTAACTTTTGTATTTTCAGTAGAGACAGGCTTTCACCCTATTGGTCAGGCTGTCTCAAACTTGTGACCTCAGGTGATCCACCTGCCTCGGCTTCCCAAAATGCTGGGATTACAAGCATGAACCACCACGCCCAGCCCCATAGGTTTTGAAGCTTCAAAGTGTTTGTGTTCGCATTTAGGTCCATGATTCATGTTGAATTAACTTTTGTGCAGTGTGAAGTAGGGGTTGAGAATCATTCCTACTCTGTTAACTCTTATTCTTTACAGTTCAGCTGATACCCCACCTCCTTTGAGAAGTCTTCCTTGACTACTCCCAGACTAGATCAGGTCATCCTACTCCATATCTCATGACACCTTCCACTTGATTGTAGCACTTGTCACAACGGTAATTAAACAATTATTTGTGTAATTCCTTGTTTAATATCTCATCCCCCCTACTGTACTGTAGCCTTGTGGGCTCAGTGCTTGTGACTGTCTTTTTAAAAAATCCATTTTAGGCTGGGAGCGGTGGCTCACGCCTGTAATCCCAGCACTTTGGGAGGCCAAGGCGGGCGGATCACCTGAGATCAGGAGCCTGACCAACATGGTGAAACCATGTCTCCACTAAAAATACAAGATTAACCAGGTGTGGTGGCACATGTCTGTAATTCCAGCTACTCAGGAGGGTGAGGCAGGAGAATCGCTTGAACCCAGGAGGTAGAGGTTGCGGTGAGCGGAGATCATGCTATTGTACTCTAGCCTGGGCAACAAGAGCAAAACTCCGTCTCAAAAAAAAGAAAAAAAAATCCATTTTAGGCTGGGCGCAGTGGCTCACGCCTGTAATCCCAGCATTTTGGGAGGCTGAGGCAGGTGGATCACCTGAGGTCAGGAGTTCAAGACCAGCCAGGTCCACATAGTGAAATTCTGTCTCTACTAAAAATACAAAAATTAGCCAGGCATGGCGGCAAGCACCTGTAGTCCCAGCTAATTGGGAGGCTGAGGCAGGAGAATCACTTGAACCCAGGAGGCAAAAGTTGCAGTGAGCTGAGATGGCACCACTGCACCCCAGCCTGGGCGACAGAGCAAAAAAAAAACAACAAAAAAATCAGGCCAGGTGCAGTGGGTCATGCCTGTAATCCAAGCACTTTGGGAGGCCAAGGCGGGCAGATCACAAGGTCAAGAAATCAAGACCATCCTGGCCAACATGGCAAAACCCAGTCTCTGCTAAAAATACAAAAATTATCTGTGTGTGTGCAAGCGCCTGTAGTCCCAGCTACTGGGGAGTCTGAGGCAGGAGAATCGCTTGAACCTGGGAGGTGGAGGCTGCAGTGAGCCGAGATGGCGCCACTGCACTCCAGCCTGGTGACAGAGTGAGACTCCGTCTCAAAAAAAAAAGAAAAAAAAAATATATATATATATTATTGAAATATGCATGCAGAAAAATACACATATCAAAACATACACTTTGATATAAATTTTCACAAACTGAACACACTCATATAACCAGTCCCCAGATCAAGACACAGAACATTTCCTGTACCCAGAAGCCACCTCCTGTTTCTTCCAGCAATGATTCTGTGGCCCAGGCTGGAGTGTAGTCGTGTGATCTCGGCTCACTGCAACCTCTGCGTCCTGGGTTCAAGCGATTCTCCCTGCCTTAGCCTCCTGAGTAGCTGGGATTACAGGCGTGTGCCACCACACCTGGCTAATTTTTGTATTTTTAGTAGAGACAGGGTTTTGCCATGTTAGCCAGGTTGGTCTCAAACTCCTGATCTCAAGTGATCCACCCACCTCGGCCCCTCAGAGTGCTGGGATTACAGGCATGAGCCACCGTACCTGGCCTTACGATTGTCTTTCTTACTCTTATATTCTCAGCACTCAGAACAGAGCCTGGAATTAACAGGTTCTTTCTCTTTTTTTTTTTTTTTTTTTTTTTTTTGAGACAGAGTCTTGCTCTGTCCCCCAGGCTGGAGTGCAGTGGCACAATCTCGGCTCACTGCAAGCTCTGCCTCCCAGGTTTATGCCATCCTCCTGCCTCAGCCTCCCAAGTAGCTGGGACGACAGGTGCCCACCACCACATCCAACTAATTTTCTGCATTTTGTAGTAGAGACAGGATTTCACCATGTTAGCCAGGATGGTCTCAATATCCCGACCTCGTGATCTGCCCACCTCGGCCTCCCAAAGTGCTGGGATTATAAGCATGAGTCACTGCGCCCAGTTTTTTTTTTTGTTTGTTTTTGTTTTAAGACGGAGTTTTGGCCGGGCGCGGTGGCTCAAGCCTGTAATCCCAGCACTTTGGGAGGCCGAGACGGGCGGATCACGAGGTCAGGAGATCGAAACCCCGTCTCTACTAAAAATATAAAAAAAACTAGCCGGGCGCGGTGGCGGGCGCCTGTAGTCCCAACTACTCGGGAGGCTGAGACAGGAGAATGGCGTGAACCCGGGAGGCAGAGCTTGCAGTGAGCTGAGATCCGGCCACTGCACTCCAGCCTGGGCAGCAGAGACAGCCTCCCTCTCAAAAAAAAAAAAAAAAAAAAGACGGAGTTTTGCCCTTGTTGCCCAGGCTGGAGTGCCATGGAGCAATATCAGTTCACTGCAACCTCCACCTCCCAGGTTCAAGAGATTCTCCTGCCTCAGCCTCCCAAGTAGCTGGGATTACAGGTGCCCGCCACCATGCCCAGCTAATTTTTCTATTTTTAATGGAGACGGGGTTTCACCATGTTGGCCAGGCTGGTCTCGAACTCCTGACCTCGTGATCTGCCCACCTTGGCCTCCCAAAGTATTGGGATTACAGGCCACCGCGCCCTGCCCCCTTTCTGTTTTCTTTAGAGATAGTCTGCTTTCTAGGTTTTAGCGTGCTTGTCTGTAAGATGGGAGTGGATGGCCAAGCGCAGTGGCTCACGCCTGTAATCCCAACACTTTGGGAAGCTGAGGGGGGCAGATCTCCTGAGGTCAGGAGTTTGAGATCAGCCTCGCCAACATGGTGAAACCCCATCTCTACTAAAATGCAAAAATTATCCGGGCGTGGTGGCAGACGCCTGTAATCCCAGCTACTCAGGAGTCTGAGGCAGGAGAATCGCTTGAACTCGGGAGGCGGAGGTTGCAGTGAGCCGAGATCTTGCCATTGCACTCCAGTCTGGGCTGCAAGAACAAAACTCCATCTCAAAAAAAAAAAAAAAAAAAGGCCGGGCGCGGTGGCTCAAGCCTGTAATCCCAGCACTTTGGGAGGCCGAGACGGGCGGATCACGAGGTCAGGAGATCGAGACCATCCTGGTTAATATGGTGAAACCCCGTCTCTACTAAAAAGTACAAAAAAACTAGCCGGGCAAGGTGGCGGGCGCCTGTAGTCCCAGCTACTTGGGAGGCTGAGGCAGGAGAATGGCGTGAACCCGGGAGGCGGAGCTTGTAGTGAGCTGAGATCCGGCCACTGCACTCCAGCCTGGGCGACAGAGTGAAACTCCGTCTCAAAAAAAAAAAAAAAAAAAAAAAAAAAAAGGATGGGAGTGGATGTGGATGGAGAGTGATGTGATTGGACTAATAATCTCTTTGGGGCTTTTCCAGATATGGCCCTTGGGGCAGAATTAACCCCTGAGTTTCTGACAGTACTTTCTCAGGTACTATTCTGGTCATCTGTCTGAAAATGAGGAGGATCTGGGAGGGTTGGAAACTTGATCTCACATAGCGTGAAAAGCCTGGGTCTGAGAGTTGGAAGACCTGGATTTGAGTCCTGGCCTGGCCTCTGGGTGACCTTAGGCAAGTCCCTTCCCCTCCCTGGGCCTCTTGAGTTTTCTCATTTAGCAAGTGACAGGGAGGTTGACCTCAAAAGCTTGAATAATAGTCACGCTGACTCCAGGCCTGTGAGTGCTAAGGTTCAGTTCCTGATGCATGGGCAGCTCTCTAGCTCTGGCCTCCTCCCTGCCAGGCACTGTTGGGGGAGAGGGAAGCACAGGAAGTGATACTGCCCAGGGAAAGAGAACTCATAGTTTGGCCAGGCGGACCCAGTGTTCCGCCAGGAACCAAATGGAAAATGGGCTGATGGTCCAAGTGATTCTCTGCATGTGGGGGTGAAAGGACAGGAGCCTGAGTGTTCCGAGTGGAGGTAGGGGACCTTGGGGATAAGACTGGGGTGAAGACAGAGATGGCTTCCTGCGGGAGAAGCCTTTGGAAATTGGCAGGGCAACCAAGGGGTGCTTCCCAGAGATGGGAGGAGGCAGGAAGAAGAAAATTGGGTCCAGGTGACCACAGAGCAGCAGCAGCTTGGCCGGGGAGTGGGAGAGGCGGGGCTGGTGGGAGCCTGGGCAGGCGCCTCACAGCTGGGCCTTGGAGGGGAAGTAGGGGGGCAGCCTCTGCCTCGGTCCTGGGAAAGCGCCATCTTCTCAAGCCACAGGCTGGGAAGAAGGACATAGTATCAGGCTCAGGCCAGAGGTCCCTCTCTCTGAACGGCTCCCGGGGCCCTGCCCAGCTGTCCTGGCACTGAAGGACAGAGGGTGAGGAGCAGGGTCAAGACCCAGTCCCTAGCTCCTTCCACACGTTCTGCCCAGATGCCTTCGTGTTGGATTCCATTTCTACCTCTTTCTGGCTTTTTGCCCAGGGCGCACCCAGAGCACCTTCACTGTATTCCTGTCCTCAGGCAGGTGTTTGAGGCAGGGGGTTGCTAGCCAAGTTAAGGAACTGAGTGATAACTATGATCATGGTAATAGACAGCAGAGCCCAGGGTTAAGAGCTTGACTATTAGGGTTCAACTCCCAGTTCGGCCACTCATGAGCTATGCAATTGCAAGGCAAGTTTCTTAACCTTTCTGTGCCTCAGTCTCATCATCTGAAAAGTGAGATAATAACATTACTTACATTATAGGGTCATTGTGAGGATTAAATGAGATAATATATGTAAAACATTTGGATCTAAAACCTCCTCAGAGGCAGTAAAATGAATAGGCTTTGGAGTCACTCCTCTAGATGACCCTTAGTTTCCTTATCTTTAAAATGGGGTGCCAGGGCCAAGCACAGTGGCTCATACCTGTAATTCCAGCACTTTGGGAGGCAAAGGTGGGTGGATCACCTGGGGTCAGGAGTTAGAAACCAGCATGGTGAAACCCCGTCTCTAATAAAAATACGAAAATTAGCCAGGCTTGGTGGAACATGCCTATAGTCCCAGCTACTCTGGAGGCTGAGGCAGAAGAATCACTTGAATCTGGGAGGCGGAGGTTGCAGTGAGCCGAGATCGTGCCACTGCACTCCAGCCTGGGCAACACAAAGAGACTCCATCTCAAAAATAAATAAAAAATAAAATAAAATAAATAAAACAGGACAAGGCAGTCTCAGTGACTCATGCCTGTAATTCCAGCACTTTGGGAGGCCAAGGTAGAAGGATCACTTGAGTGCTGGAGTTTGAGACCATACTGGGCAACATAGTGAGACCCATCAATACAAACAAACAAAACAAACAAAACCCTCTAGTCAGGAGGCTGAGGTAGGAGGATTGTTTGAGCCCAGGAATTTGAGACTGCAGTGGGCTATGGTCACACCACTCCACTCCAGCCTGTCCAGCCTGGGTGAGCAAGACCCTGTCTCTAAAAAATAAATAGATAGATAGATAGATAGATAGTTAGATAGATAGATAGAAGATAATAGATAAAATGGGGCTAATAATTCCTGCTTCAGGGCATTTGTGAAGATTAGTAAGCGCAAACTGGTCCCTAATAAGAGTATAGCAGTGGGCCGGGCACAGTGGCTCATGCCTGTTAACTCAGCACTTTGAGAGGCTGAGGCAAGTGAATCACTTGAGCCCAGGAGTTTGAGACCAACCTGAGCAACATGGCGAAACCCCATTTCTACCAAAAATACAAAAATAAGCCAGGCATGTTACTCAAGCCTGGTTGACAGAGCTAGACCTTGTCTCAAAAACAAAAAGAAAAAAAAAAGAGTACACCAGAGGCCCTTCTCCTCCCACATTCCCTGCCTGCCCCATTGCCTGCGTGTCAAGCTGTATCCACCCACCCCTGCTGCCCTTGGCCACCCCTCAGGCCTAGGAATCTACCCTGGAAGTGTGGTTTGGATGAGGGAAGGGCCCACCCAGGCCCTGGAAACTAGCTCAGCGAAATTTAGGATCCTGGGTACTCAGAGGTGGTCTAGAAAGGGGCAAGGGTGGGCTCTGGGTGGGTATGTCCTCTTGGCCTCTCTGACTCCTCACTCCATGGGGAGGGACCTAGGGGAGGAGGGCTAGGGTGGCCTTCTAAAACACTGGGGCCCCTGTCTCCACGGCTGCCTGGGCCTAGGGTCTGTACTAATTAAGAGTAAATGACAAATGCTGGCACAGCACATAGCTGACACTTGGGAAATAGTAAAAATGGCTGCCATTCATTATCTTCACAACAACCCTGAAAGGCAGGTACTATTGAGCTCATTTTGAAGATGAAGAGCTGAGACTCAGAGAGGTGAAGTCATTTGCTATATCTAAGGGGAGAACTGAGACTCAAAGCTGAATCTGTCTGACTCCAACGGGGCTGCTCGCCAAGGGGTAGGAATCCCAAGGCCACCAGCAGATCCTTTTTGAGGCTGTGCCAGAGGTAGGTGCTGGAGTGGGCACGGTATCTGTCCCAAGATAATGACCAGACCCACAGAGGACACGAAGGCTCAATTTGCCCTAAGTAACCTTTAAGCCCATCTCAACGTCTGGCAGCATTCTAGCTAAAGTTATTTATTCATTCTACACACATTTGCACACCGCAACTTGTGTGTGGAGCCATGTGCTGGGCCCTGGGGAACCTGGATGAATCAGTCTTGGCCTCTGCCCTCCAAGTGCTGCTAGTCTGGTAGGGGAGGCAAATACATTGCTAGAAAACCTTACTGTAGAGCAGTGTGGAACAAGGATTAAGCACATAAACTGTGGCAACAAAGTGCCTGGGTTCAAATCCCAGCTCTATCACTGATTATGTTTGTGAACTGAGCTAGTCACTTAACCTTTCTGAGTCTCAGTTTCACACGAGCAAAATGGGAATGATGACATGACACTTTCTTATAATATAACCATGAAGATTAAATATGATCACGAACATGGAATGTTTATGTAAACCCCAGCACATAGAAAGAAACATTCAGTGAGTATTAGCTATCTGGAATTAAATGTAATGGGGCATAGGCTGGGTGCAGTGGCTCACGCCTATAATTCCAGCACTTTGGGAGGCCAAGCTGGCAGATTACCTGAGGTCAGGAGTTCGAGACCAGTCTGTGCAACATGATGAAGCCTCATCTCCACTAAAAGTACAAAAATTAGCCAGCCATGGTGGAGTGCACCTGTAATCCCAGCTACTCAGGAGGCTGAGGCAAGAGAATCACTTGAACTTGGGAGGCAGTTGTTGCAGTGAGCTGAGATCCCACCACTGCACTCCAGCCTGGGCAACTGAGCAAGACTCTGTCTCAAAAAATAAATAAATGAAAATAGGCCGGGTGCGGTGGCTCAAGCCTGTAATCCCAGCACTTTGGGAGGCCGAGACAGGTGGATCACGAGGTCAGGAGATTGAGACTATCCTGGCTAACATGGTGAAACCCCGTCTCTACCAAAAAACACAAAAAACTAGATGGGCGAGGTGGCGGGTGCCTGTAGTCCCAGCTACTTGGGAGGCTGAGGCAGGAGAATGGCGTAAACCGGAGAGGCGGAGCTTGCAGTGAGCCGAGATCGCGCCACTGCACTCCAGCCTGGGCGACAGAGCGAGACTTCGTCTCAAAAAAGTAAATAAAAATAAATAAATAAATAAATAAATGAAAATAAATTGTAATGGGACATAGAAGAGAAACTTATTATTGTTGGAGAGGTGGGGTCCAGAGAGGCATCTTAGAGAAAAGGAACATCTGTGTTGGGCTCTGAAGAATGAAGAGTTCACCTGGAAAAGTGGTGGGGGGCATTCCCGGAGGAATGTATTTTGTGGACAAAGGCCTAGGGATATGGAAGGATATGACCTGTTTGGGTGTGGCTGAACACAGAGTTGACTGAGAGGAATGGTAGGAAATGAGGCTCCAAAGGCAGTTTTGAGGGCCTCCAGTGCCTTGCTATTGAGTGCAGACTTTAAAGGACTGGAGAGACAGAGTAGGATTTTAAGAGTTGGGAAGGGACAGGATTGCACCTATTTTATTTTTATTATTTATTTATTTATTTAGAGATGGAGTCTCGCCCTGTTGCCCAGGCTGGAGTTCAATGGCACAATCTGCTTACTGCAACTTCCGCCTCCCGGGTTCAAAGGATTCTCCTGCCTCAGCCTCCCGAGTAGCTGGGATTACAGGCGTGCACCACCACGCTTGACTAATTTTTTTTTGTATCTTTAGCAGAGACGGGGTTTTGCCATGTTGGGCAGGCTGGGTCTTGAACTCCTGACCTCGCGATCCACCCTCCACGGCCTCTCAAAGTGTTGGGATTACAGGCGTGAGCCACGGTGCCTGGCCTTATTGCGCCTATTTTAGAAAGATGATTCTTTTTTTTTTTTTTTTTTTTTGTTTGTTTTTGAGATGGAGTCTCGCTGTGTGGCCCGGGCTGGAGTGCAGTGGCCGGATCTCACCTCACTGCAAGCTCCACCTCCCGGGTTCACGCCATTCTCCTGCCTCAGCCTCCCGAGTAGCTGGGACTACAGGCGCCCGCCACCTCGCCCGGCTAGTTTTTTGTATTTCTTAATAGAGACGGGGTTTCACCGTGTTAGCCAGGATGGTCTCGATCTCCTGACCTCGTGATCCGCCCGTCTCGGCCTCCCAAAGTGCTGGGATTACAGGCTTGAGCCACCGCGCCCGGCAGAAAGATGATTCTAACCGCAGTGTAGAGTGTGAATTGGACGAGGAGAGCCTGGCTATCAGGGAGCAGATCTGAGCATGCTTCCCACCAGCCCTAGCTCACGCTGAGACCTCTCCAACTTCCTGCCTTCCCATGTGCTCTTGCCTCTGCTTAGAGTATCTTTCCCGTGACTTTGCCTGGCTAACTCCTTGTCCACCTTCAGGTCTCAGTTTAGCCAGCACTTCCACCCGGAAGCTCTACTAGACACCCCTCCCAGTCCAGATTAGATCCTCCTACTTACTTCTCCTCTGCGCTTGTAAACTTGCCCACCTGCCTGCCTCGCCGATTGGACTGTGGCCAAGGGCAGGGACCTTGTGGCACTGCTCACTGCTGTATCCACAAGGCCCTAAGGCATAGTGCCCGGACCCTCAATCCATGATTGAGAGGGAACAAATGAATGGCTAAGCCTGTTGGGGCAGGTGTGATAGTTTGAGTGAAAGTGACGGGGTCTGCGGTGGCAGCGAGGAGAGAAGAGACACGATAGAATTGACAGGACCCAGGAATCACGAGAGGGGAACACGGGGAGAGAAGGAGTTGGTGATGACTTAGAGGTTTTTTTTTCACCTGGGTAAGCCCTGTGCCTCTAATCAAGATAGGAACCATGGAGGAGGGGGTTGGAGGGAGGGAGGGAGGAGTAGGACAGGGCAGAGGAGCAGGGCAGAGCCTTCCCTTGGTAGGAGACTCGGTCCTGGCCCAGGCCGTTCCTTGGAGTATTCTTCCTTTCTGGGATGCTGTGTAGACTAGTGGATCCTCAGCAATGTCTGCGACTGTCCAAATGCTGCCACCTTGAGCACTCTAACTAGGCTGCCTACCCTACAAATTATTCTCTACCAATGCACTCTCTCCACTTCCTCCCAAACCTCATGATTGTAATTGTGTATCCCTTGATTTGTATTTTATTTTCAGTGTGTCTTCCTCACTAGATTGGAAGTTCCATGAAGGCAGGGATCTCGCTGGTTTTACTGACCATGTGTACCTGTCAGGCTCCCTGGCACATAGTATGTGCTCAAAAAATATTTGTTGGATGAATGAGTGATGAATGAATGAATGAATGAATGAATGAATTCCTTGAACACCATGATAAGGGATTTGACTGTTAGCCTCCAGGAGACGGGGAGCCATGGAAAGTCCTAAAGGAAGGCAGTGTCAGGATGCAGCTCGGGTTTTAGAAAGCTCACCCTGGTGGCTGTGTGGAAGATGGATTGGGGAGGGAAGGCGGGAGACTAGAGGAAGGGGAATTGAGGAGCCACTGGGGGAGACAAAGATGCAGCACCTGGGGCTGGGCCTGGGAGCCCCCCTGCCTGTGAGGGCCCTGAGCCCCCTCCTAGTCCTTCCCTATCCCCCTGCCAGGCCTGTTGTCTCTGAGCCCAGCGGCGGGCGGGCGGTGGGAAGAGCAGGGCTGGCAAAGCTGACACTCACTAATCACGGCCCTCACCCCGGAGCCGCACTAACTGTCTGGTCTCCATGGAGACACGGCAACCTCCGGCCACTTGTTAATGGCAGCTCAACAAGGCTGCAGCAACAGGGACGGGCCTGACCAGTGTGCCCAGCTCCACACTACCTGTCCCAGCCTGGCCCTCTGCAGAAGACCTCAGGGGCGTCAGAGCCAGGGGACAGGACCGGAGGTCTGGTGGCTGGAAGTCTCCCCAACCCCTCCGTGGCCCCGCCTCCCCTGGCACTGCCAAGCAACGAGAGGGCAGAGGCAGCCTCTGCCCAGGCTGACTCCTCTGCAGGGCTGCTGGGAAGCTGAGCTCATGCAGGTCACCCAGGCAAGGCCAAAGGGCTGGAGGGGGTTGGTGAGGAGTGGAGTGGGGACCTGCCCGCAGCCCACACACTAGCAGAGTGGAGGAGGGCACGCTTTGCCTGCCCTGACAACCCTCTGCTCTGCTAGCCCGAGGCAGGGACCCAGTTGGGAACCATCTGTCCAGAACCTCTTCCCGGTGCACTGTCACTACATCTGAAATGCCACCATTAGCAATGCACTCCTTCGGGAGGCAGCGTGGCATAGCACAAAAAACACTGGCTTTGCAGTCAAGCAGGCTTGGGTGCAAGGCCTGGCTCTGTTTCTCTACCTCTGAGCATTGATTTCCCCACCTGTAAAACGGGGGTAATCATTGCACATACAGGCTAACTCCTCCTCTTCCTGGAAACCTGAGCTCAACACCTGTGATGCCTCCCCGAGAGTCTTCTTCACCCCCACAAATCAGCGGGGCCTCCTCCACAGTCCCCGGGCTCATCCCACAGCACACTGCACCCGCCTGTGACTGTCCCACATTTGTCCTTCCTACAGACTGAGTCCTGTGAGGTTGGGCAGAGTGAGCCTCAGGAGAGGGTGGCGGAAGAAACAAAGGAAGGGCGTGGGGGCCTCCCTCAGTCTTCTGCCTTCACACCCTCCTTCAGTGCAGGTTGAAGACTTTCTTTCCTTCTCTCCTTCAGACCTTTGTTCCTCCATCTGTGTGTCTCTCCATCCGGCCTGCAAACTCTCCAAGCCCCTCCCTTTTGTGGGGCCTCAGAGAGGACGCAGATCCCATCCCAAACTAAAGGTGAGGCAGGGACCCAATTCGGGGCTCCAGACACCTGAGGCACACCCATGGCTGGCCGAGGACCTTGGCACAGCTGCCTCCTCCCTCGGTCACTCCTTAGGCAACACTCCAAGCTGAAAAGGCCCTTGGAGATCATCTCCTCCGATCCACGACAGCCAGCCAGATGAAGAAACTGAGGCCTGGACAGCCCAAGATCCCACAGCAGTTCCGTTTTTGAGCTGACAATGGACCAATTATGCCGGCCTGCTGGGGAGGCGGCTTTTGGCTCTCCCGGCCCTGCTGACAGCTGTGTTCCCAGTGGCAGCTGGAATGCTGGTGGGAGGCCTGTCTGGCCTTTGCACCCTGACTCCCCAGGGCAGAGCCAGGTGGCTCTAGTGGGGCCCAGGGCTGGGAGGTGGGGTGGGCAGACAACCCTGAAGGGTGAGCTGGGGCATGGGATGGCTGGAAGAGAAGGGAGGCAGCGCTGATTCTGGAGACTAAAGCAGAAGCTCTGAGGTCTTGTTCCAGCTCTGTCACTCTTGCTGGGTAACCTTGGGTGGATTGTTTGACCTCTCTGAACCTTAGTTTTCTTATTTCTAAAATGGTGCTAATTTTGTAGACTGAAAACCTTTTGTCAATAGTGGTAGCTACACAGAGGCGAAGAATTTTTATCGCTGGGCTGAAAGGCTAAGATTCCAGAGGGGGAGGGACTAGCCTGAGGCCACAGAGCACTGAACTGGATGCAAGGATTTGGAGCTGGAGGAAGCGTCCAGTCCATACTATTCACTTACTGAAGGAGCAAATAGAACCTGAGAGGGGGAGCAAGTTCCCCAAGGTCACCCTGTGAGTCTGGGGCCAGTGTGGGCCAAGAGCCAGGCTGTGCACAAGGTCCCCTGCCCAGCTGCCTCGCTTGCTCATCCAGCCCCCTTGGTTTTGTCTCCCCCAGTGAGTGGGCGCAGAATGGGCCCAGCTTCCTTCCTGCCGCCCTGCCCGCCGTCTGCCACGTTGGCATCCACCCTCAGCCTTCTCGCCCCTGCTGCTGCTGCTGCTGATGCGGCATCAGCCGAGACCAACCCGCCGAGAGTTTGCCCAGAGCAGTCAGGGCTGCCGGAGCCGGGGCTGGGCTGGCTGGCTGACTCTGCCAGACAGGAGGGAGCGAGCCAGCCGGTGGAGGGAGGGAACAAGGGCTGAGCCAGCCCCCAGCCTTCCCAGCCCTTCCCCACCCTCACTGGCCAAGGGAAGGAGGCAGGAAGCTGGGGTTGGGGGCTGGGGGCTGCAGTATCTGAGAGTGAGGTTCCGATAGCTGGGTCGGTCCGTGGGAGCATGCACACATACGTGTGTGCATGGAAGAGCATGTTGGGGTGATTTGTGAGTCTGTGTTTGCCTCAATGTGCACAGGTGATAATGCTATGTGTGTGAGTTTGTGCCGACATCGGGGCCACTGTGTGTTTGTGTAAGCACAAGGGAAAGCTGTGTGCCCTGAGTTTGAACTCGGCCTGTGTACAGAGACACGTGGGATCTAGCAGTGTGTGCACATGGTAGCGGATGGGCACCATGTCAGTGCCAATAAATATTTGTATGCACAAAAGAGTTGGTACGTGTGCCTGAGTTTGTGTATGTCACGTCTGGGTGTGTTGGGAGCCCCTGTGATTTTTATGGTGTACAAGAGGATAATAGCATAACTGTGGGTTTGAGCTTGTCTGTGTATGTGCAAGGGACAGTGTGTGTGCAGAAGGGAACGCTGCAGGTGGCTGGGATTTTGTGCATGTCTCGTGCCCAGGAAGGCACTGTACTGGTGGTGTGGGCCAGTCCAAATGTCCAGAGGGTAGGTATGGGCGCTTCTGTGCCCAACAGACTTTGTCTGTGTGGTTGTTGAGAGTGACTCAGGGGAACACTGTGTGACTGTATATGCTTTGGCTGTGTGTACAGGGAACAGGCAGCACAGGCATTGTGTTTCTGTGGTTGCATTTACACAGGGCGGTGGCGGCAGTGGTGGTGGTGATGGTGACGGTGCTGTGCTACAGGTTTGCACTTGTTTCTCTGTGTGGCAAGGCCCTGCGTGTGACTGCGTTTGTGCGTGTCTGTGAGCGCGGTGTGCTGGAAACTGCGTGCTTGGGTCTGTGGCAGGCTGAATGGAGGAGGGCGGAGGGAGTCCATGGCTGTGTTTGTACTTGTCTGTGAGCCCGGGGTCAGATGCGCTCCATGTGCTACCTCCTGTGTGCACAGGTGGCCGCTGTGTCCAACCGTGTCTTTGTGTGTTTCGGGTCGCCTCAATGTGCACAGGCGGAAGACATGGGGGGGGGGGGATTTGAGTGCGTGCCTGTGCAGGCCCCTTTAACGTGGCAAGTCTAAGAAATGTCGGCCTTCTTGGCAGCAAATCTGGGCTTGGTTCCACTGGGGGTGTCTGCAGAGAGGGGCTCTTAGAAGGGACGTGCTTGAGCGAGAGAGACAGGAAGGGAAGGGGGGGCCAGCCCCAGCTCGGGGTTTCCAGGAGGGAAAGCCAGACATTGGAACTTGTCAACGCTACCTCCTTCCCTGCCCCCACCTTCCACTGCTGCCTCCCCTCCTGGCGCCTGAAGGCTGCTGGCAGACGGACAGACAGACAGACAGTGCACACATAGACTGGCTCATAGGCACAGAGCCCAAACCTGAGCCCCCTAAATGCACAACCCTGGACACTGAGGTCCAGAGAGGGCAAAGGAAGTGGCTGAGTCTTGGAGGAGCACATGTGTTTATGTATGTTGGGGGCAGAGGGTGCTGTTGGCCTCCGGTGCTTCAATCCAGACTGGAGCCCAGGCCTAGGGCGGGGAAGAGGCTGCGGAGAGCCTCTGGGGAGGGGCTTTTATGGCCCTAACCAGGCCCTCAAGGTCCCCAGCCCCTCTCCCTGTTTATACAACTGCTGCAGTGTCTTTGAGAGTCCTGTTGCCTCAGAAAAACACCTACTGCAACTCCCTGTTTGCAGAGAGGCAGAAGAGGCCCAGAGAGGAGCAGCAGCTGATCCAGGGTCACACAGCAGAACCAGGACTGGAACCCGGGGTTCCTTCTCCTCACTGGGCATGTTGGCCCGTGGGCCACTTAGTCCGATCTTTCCCTTGGTCCATTTAACTCTTTCTCCCTCCCAGGTCTTCGGGATATGACAATGACCTCTTTTTTGTGTTGCTGTTGTTGCCCAGGTGATATGTCTGTCTGCCTGTTAGTCCATCTGTTTGTCACAGGGCTTCAATACCCTCTGGCAGAATATGGAAGAGAAGAGAGCTTGGTTTTTGGTCAAGGGCTATTGGAGAGGTAGGGGTGGGATGGGGAGACAGAGAAACAGAAAGAAAGAAATTTGAGACGAGAGGAAGGAAGAGAGAAGAGCTAGGGGAGGGCACTGGCGGCAGAGCTGAGAAGCCCAGGCTCCCCTTTACCTCCACCTCCAGCCTGGGCACAGGGGCGAGCTCTGAGCTCAGAGACTCTGAGTCCTGCCTCTTGGGGCCTTGGGAAGGGGATCTCAGGGCTCCTCCAGGGTCTGAGCCCAACCCCCAAACCCTGGGGGCAGCTGGGTTGGAGTCCTGGGAGCAGTATTCAGGGTGCAGGTGTGGGGTACAGTGACCGAACTGCTCTCATGGGAAAAGGAGGGAGGGGATTGCGGGTACTGAGCGGGCATGAACCTGGGCATGCATTGACTTAGGGTGTGTAGTCTCTTTGGAGCAGGGTTGTTGAGAGTGTGCGTGAGGTTGTGAGTATGCTGGGACTCTGTGTGGACAGCTATGAACAAGCTGGGACTTCAGCCGGGAGGGGAAGGACTGCAGGAATGTGTGTCTGTGACCGGCAGGGAGTGGTTGTGTATGCGTGGAAAGATTTGTGTGAACCTGCCTTACATGTTCTTGCGAGGGCTGTATCCTGTGTACGTAGGCAGGTGAACTGTATAGCTCTGTACAGTTGTGTGTGTTGTGTGTCTGGATGAATGTGTATCATGTGTTTGAATTTCGTATTTATATGTTAAATGTGTAATTGCATATATGTGTAGATGTGTACACGTGTTTGTAATTACCCTGAGGTATATGTGTGGAGTTATCTGTATGAGTCTTGCCTGTAGGTTGTATGTGCAGTCGTGTGTATTTGTGGAGTAGTGAATATTAGGAAGCTGTTCACATAAAAAGCGGCCAGGCATTTTGGGGATTAGGTTATATGTGGTTCTTTTTGAGACTGAGTTCAATTTGTCGCCCAGGGTTGGGAGGCAGTACTGATCTCAGCTCACTGCAAGCCTCGGGCCTGGTTACGCCATTCTCCTGCCTCTCAGCCTCCGGAGCAGCTGGGACCACAGGCGCTCGCCACTCACTCGCTAGTTTTTGTATTTTTTAGTAGAGACGGGGTTTCACCGTGTTAGCCAGGATAGTCTCATCTCCTGACCTTGTGATCCTTCTGCCTCAGCCTCCCAAAGTGCTGGGATTACAGGCTTGAGCCACTGCTACCGCAGTGGTTCTTTTGAGATGGAGTTCTCACCCTTGTCACCCAGGCTGAGGTGGCAGGATCCTGGCTCACTGCAACCTCTTCTGCCTCCTGGAGTTTAAGCAATTTCTTGTGCCTCAGCCTCCTGAGAGTAGCTGGACTATAGGTGCGCCACCACCGCTAATTTTGTATTTTTATAGAGACGGGGTTTTGCCATGTTGCCCAGGCTGGTCTCGAACTACTGGCCTCAAGTGATCTGTCCGCTGCGACCTCCCAAAGTGCTGGGATTACAGGTGCAAGCCATCGTGCCCAGCCTATATTTGTGATTCTTTTTTTTTTTTTTTGAGACGGAGTCTCGCCCAGGCTGGAGTGCAGTGGCGCTGGGATCTCAGCTCACTGCAAGCTCCGGGCCCCGGTTCACTTATTCTCCTGCCTCAGCCTCCCCGAGTAGCTGGGACTACAGGCGCCCACAACCGCGCCCGGCTAATTTTTTGTATTTTTAGTAGAGACGGGGTTTCACCGTGGTCTCGATCTCCTGACCTTGTGATCCGCCCGCCTCGGCCTCCCAAAGTGCTGGGATTACAGGCGTGAGCCACCGCGCCCGGCCTATTTGTGATTCTTAAGGCTATACTTTATTTTTTTGTTTATTGTTGAACTTCGCCTGTCAGAATGTAAACTCTATGAGGACTGAAATTTTTATCTATTTTGCTAACTGTATTCCTAGAGTCCAGAATAGGGCTCAATACTTAGTAGGCACTGGATACGTATTTCTCCAATGAATGATGAATAAGAGTGTGCATGCTTGGCAGGGTGTGGGAAGTGTGTTATGCGTATGAATCGTGCGTGTGTGTCTGGATGTGTGAATGGATACATATTTGTGTCCGGATATGTGAGGTTTCTAGCATAAGTGGCCTATGAACCAAGTGCGTGCACAGGTGCATGTGTGTCTAGGTGTGTGACTGTGTACCTGAAGCTGGGCCACGTCTGTGAGCACTGCACACAACTGTGTGCGTGCACAGTTGTGTGTGCTTGTACATGGGGTTGGGAAGGCGCTGTCGACTTCTCCCAGCCTTCAGCACTCACTCAGCTTCACCCCAGGTCGCCTGCTGCGAAATGTCAGTGGCAGAGAAGCTAAAAATATCTGCTCTCCTCCTTCTGCTCACTGCTCGGGCTGATGGGACTGTGGGGCCCCAGCCGGCCCCTTGGGCCCTAGGGGGAGGAGGAACTGCTGGATGAGGGGGCGGGGTACAGGGGAAGAAAGGGAGGCCCTCCTCGGTACACACCCTTCCCCCTTTCCTCTTGGGCTCCAAAGCCAGGCTACAGGCTCACCTCTTTGAGGAAGCCCTCAAGAACCCCCCAGGAGCTTGTGTGTCTGTCTACCTGGCAAGGAGATATGGCCCCCATCAGACTGGAGCTCCATGGGGCAGGTCTTTGCCTCTTCTGCCCATCTAGGGACTCCAGGGGACACAGCTCTGTCTCCTTCAGACCAGGGGCTCCCAGGGAAAAGACTAGTGCTGTCTCCTTCCTAAGCCTGAGGGTTACGGATGCAGCCCAGGCCAGACGGGGCTTCACTGGGCTCTGGTTCTGGGGCCACTAGGGCCCTCTGACCCCAGGGCAGATCTGCTGTGATGAAGAGCTTGTGGGTAGGGAGGAGTCTCAGCTCTGCCCACACCACACCCTAGGCTGGCAAGTGTTTGTGCTATGGGTACTTGTGTGGGTGCAGGTGGGACATGTCAGGGCCCGTGGTCCTCTGGGGGCCTGTGCCTCTCCACATGTCGGGCTCCTGCCTGCATCAGTGGTGTCAGCGACTGCCCGCCTTGGGCACTGTGGTCAATCAGTACAAGTTGGATGTGTTGTGTGTTTCTCTGGTTTTTTTTGTTTCGTTTTTTTTAATTAAATGGAGTCTTGCTCTGTCGCCCAGGCTGGAGTGCAGTGGCACAATCTCTGCTCACTGCAACCTCCACCTCTCGGGTTCAAGTTATTCTCCTGCCTCAGCCTACCGAGAGTTGGGACTACAGGCGTGTGCCACCACACCTGGCTAATTTTTTGTATTTTTGGTAGCGACAGGGTTTCACCACATTAGCCAGGATGGTCTGGATCTCCTGACCTCAGGTGATCTGCCTGCCTTGGCCTCCCAAAGCACTGGGATTACAGGTATGAGCCACCACACCCGGCCTTCTCTGTGTTCTTGTGTGTGCACATGGATGACTCTGTATGTGGGTTTCTGCCTTTCATTGTGCAGGCCTGCAGACACTAGCCAGGATGGACTCTGCATTCATGCGGGAATTGCCGATGTCACCATGGGGGGTTTCTGTTTGTGTGTCAGTGTGCTCGAGCGTGTGTCTCTGTCCGATGGTCAGTGCCTGTCCTGTGTATGGAGGTGTATGTGGGTGCATCTGTGTGTCAGTGTTTCGATTACCATGTTTCTGTGTGTCTGTATGTCTGTCTTCCTGGCTGTCGTGATGTCTACGGCACCTCCGTGCCTGTGTTGTGTGCCTAGGTCAGTTTGATTTTGCAGGTCTGTAGGGCCATGTGTCCCTCTGTATGTTGGTGTTTTCCATGTGGGTTGGAATCTGCCTCTGCTTTTCCTAGTCTCCCACCATTTCTGTGTGGAAGACCTTAGGCATTGTGTGTGTGCGTGTGTGTGTGTGTGTGTGTGTGTGTGTGTGTGTACAGCAACTTTCTCCAGCCCCAAAGCCTGCAGCCCTGAGATCTGCTCTCCCACTCTTTCTCCGTTGGACTTCAGGTGGGAGCTGAAGCAAAGAAGGCAGGCAGGCAGGGAGCCCACGACAGCCGGGGGCCAGGGCCAGGCTGCCACGAGGGCCCTACCTCAGCTTTCCTCCAAGCAAGCGCTAAGCCAGAGCCTCGGTTACATGTAAACACCAGCTGTGTCAAGACGGCGCAGCTTCTTCTAGGTCAACAGACAGCTGTGGGGTTGCTAGGCAACCGCCTGGCTCCCCCCTCCATTAGGCCCCCTCCCACTGGCTCTACCTGCAAACCCTCTGTTGGCTCCCCCCACGCCAGGATAGGCCTCACCCCTCCGCGCCAATTAACACAGCGGGACTGAGGGGGTAGGGGGTCAGCGTAGCTCCGGGACTGGAATTAAGGTATGAGAAGGTGTTAACCCTTCACGTGCCACCACCCCCTCCACCTAGTACTGGGGCACTTCACACACCCCTAACTTCACCAGTCACTTTAGGGCCTGGAGTGATGAGGAGCAGGTCCTGAGGGATGGGGACCCTCAGAGCAGCCACAACCAGGACTGGAGAGATGCTGGAGGCAGATGGCACAGGGCTTGGTCAAGGCCTCTCCCTTCCCCAGCCAAGCCTGGGGGAAGGAAGGGTTAAATTCCCCCTTTATTTCCCCTGTCCCGCCCCCTCCAGGACAGCCACCCCATTTCCAGGGCAGCACCTGCGCTCCCAGCTGCCGTGCCCGCTTGGTGCCTGAGCCCAGGCCAGGCAGCCCCCGCAGCGTCCCGGCCCTCGCCCTTGCCGGCCCCAGCGTCGCCCTTTGCCCGGCCTGGGACTTCTCTGCCGGGAAAGGGGAGGCGAGGGCCCCCAGGCCTTCGGCAAGGGGATCAGGCCCTCCGAGTGGGGTGCGTGGGCCGAGGCCGCCAGCCCCCGGGGTGACTTGGCTGGAGCCGGAAGAAGGAGTTGGAGGAGCGAGCCCGGCCGGCAAGGGGGCAGTTGTGGGGGCAGCGCCCGTGGCCGCCCCATTAGTATGCGGCCGCGCTCCGCGCGCCATGGCAACAGCTCCCCCCGCGCCGCGCTAGCCGGGCAGCCCCGGGCGCAGCGCGCACCTCTCCTCCCACAGGTGGCGGCGCGCACGGGCACGCACGCACACTCGGCCCGGGAGCCTAGGGGAGCGCCGGGGGCGCCAGGTGCGCTGGGGCGTCCTGACGCCCGTGCAGCCGCCCATGGGCGTGTCCCCAGGTGCTCCGGAGTGAGGCCCGAGGGAGGAGTGTGTCCTCGAGGACGTTCTACCCGTGCCTGGGTGTGCCCCTCAGTGGGTCTCTCAGCGGGCCTTCCGTGCCTTTATGTCGGTCTCCGCTTGTCCTGGAGGGTCTGTGCCTGTTTGTGCTCATCTGCCTCCTTAGCCCCGAGTGCTTAAGTGTGACTGCCACTGTTAACCGAGCGTACCTGTGCCTCTGTATGTGTCTGTACGCGCCCGAGGGGTGTGTGTGTGTCCGTGTCCGCGTCCATGGCTCTGGGTTTTCCCCAGGAGGAACGCCCTGGGTGTGTCTGTGACTCTGGATGTCCGTGTGTGTCTGAATGAGTACCTGTGTGTGCGCCTTTGTGTCTGTGTGTGTGGCCCGTGGATATCTGTGTCTGGCATCCATGCGTGTTTTGGGTGTGGCTGTGTGTGGACTTTTGTACGTGTATGTCCCTGTAAGTGCCCCCAGGAGCCCCTCTCTCCACGCATGGCACTGTGTGTTCCTGTGAGTGCCCCACGTCTCCTGGAGTGTGGCTGTGTGTCCAGGGGCTGCTGGCTCTTTGCCCTCCTTGGCTTCACTCCCTGCTGCCTGAGTGAGCCGACACCTGCTCCCTGAGCACTGGGCCCCCCTCCCCCAACCTGGCAAGGACAGGGAAGGACAGGGAGGCAGAGGCAGAGGCAGACATGGAGGCAGAGACAGAGACATGGAGGGAGACACAGCCAAGTAGGCTGGAGAGGTGGAGATCCAGTCACGTGATCAGCCTCAAAGCCCAAGACGAAGAAGAGAGGCACAGAGATGCCAAGATCCGGACATTAGAGAGAGGGAGACCCAGAGCACGGCGTCCGGAACTGCAGAAACAGAAGAGATCAAGGATGCAGCTCCCCAGCCTCCCTTCCTCTCTCCCTCCCTCCCACTCTAGAGTTTCCAGCCCCAGCTGTGCCTCCCCCACATACCCAAAGCAGAGTTCTCCTGGCCCTGGGACTGGAAGCCAGCCTCCTCCTCACAGCTGGCTGTGTGTGTGTGGACACGTGTACATGCATGTGCGCATCTGTGTGACGCACTGGGCTAGTGCTTACCTTGTACACAGCCCTCCCTCATTAAACACCTCCTCTGCCCACCACCACTGTTCACATTTTCACAGGCCCAAATCATGCACACCTTTACACACCTGCCACACAGCCAGCCACACTCATTCAAGTCCAGAAACACGTCCTGGGCCTCCCTCTCTCAATCCCATCCACAAAGGGCCAGAAGACCCAGCACACACAGCCCCACCAGAAAGTCTCTCCCCATCCTAAGCTCTGCGGGTCAGATGTCCACCCCTTCCCCCACTCAGCAACCCTCAAGAGGCTCGAACCCCTGCCATTCACAGGGAAAAACCCATAACTAAATATGTCAATTCCATCAGACTAGACACTCAAAGGCAGGGCCCCTGACTGTCCTGCTCACTGCTGATTCCCTAAGTGCCTTCGACGGTGCCTGGAAGGTGCTTAAGAAATGTTTGAATGAATGTGTTCACACCAGGTCTCTCAGAGAACCCATAGTAATTGACAGCCACTTAGAGTGAAAAACACGAATGGATACGACAGTGTACATACAAGAAGGCATCATATGCACACCTAGGACAGTACACTAAATACAGGTGTGTGAGACACTCAGCTCAACAGCTCAATTAGAGGTTATCCAGTTGGCTGTGCATTGGAACCACCCAAGAAGCCTTCACAAATCCCCATGCCCAGGCCCCACCCCAGACCCATAAAATCGGAATATTTTTTTTTTTTTTTTTTTTTGAGACGGAGTCTTGCTCTGTGCCCCAGGCTGGAGTGCAGTGGCGCGATCTCGGCTCACTGCAAGCTCCGCCCCCCCGGGTTCACGCCATTCTCCTGCCTCAGCCTCCTGAGTAGCTGGGACTACAGGCGCCCGCCACCTCGCCCGGCTAATTTTCTTGTATTTTTAGTAGAGACAGGGTTTCACCGTGTTAGCCAGGATGGTCTCGATCTCCTGACCTCGTGATCCGCCCGTCTCGGCCTCCCAAAGTGCTGGGATTACAGGCTTGAGCCACCGCGCCCGGCCAAAATCGGAATATTTTTGGGTAAGACTTGGGCATCGGCATTTTGAAGCTCTCCAGGCAATTCCTTTCTAGGATCTAGAACCCCTTATGTACATGAAGAGACTAACAAGTGTTGACACAGGGGTTATAGCCCGGGATGGGAGTAGAGAGGATTTTCACTTTTTTTTTTTTGAGATGGAGTCTGGATCTGTCACACAGGCTGGAGTACAGTGGCGCCATCTCGGCTCACTGCAACCTGTGCCTTCCGGGTCAAACGATTCTCCTGCCTTAGCCTCCCGAGGAGCTGGAACCACAAGCGTGTGCCACCATGCCCAGGGATTTTCACTTTTAACTGTACAGTGAAGCACAGACTTCTGAGCCAGACTGCTTGGTCTGTACTCTGGTGTCACCACTTAGTAAGTTCCGGTTTGAATGTACTCACTGAGTGGTCTTCATAAATTCTCTCTGCACTTGAGTCTCCTGTCTGTAAAATGGGGATAATAATCATTAGAAAGAAGCCTCATAGGATTCTGGTGGAGACCAAACGCATTAACATATATACAAAGTGTTTGGAACAGCTGGCATATATAAGTGCCACATATCTATTATTAAAAATTTTAAATTATAGAATGGATTTTTGGATTTTATAAGCAGATTCCCCCCCGCCCAAAACTGTGAAAAGCAAGGGAGGCCAGGTGCAGTGGCTCATGCCTGTAATCCTAGCACTTTGGGAGGCCGAGGCGGGCGGATCACGAGGTCAGGAGTTCAAGACTAGCCTGGCCAGCATGGTGAAACCCTGTCTCTACTAAAAACACAAAAATTAGCTGGACGTGGTGGCAGGCACCTGTAATCCCAGCTACTTGGGAGGCTGAGGCAGGAGAATTGCTTCAACCTGTGAGGTGGGGGTTGCAGTGAGCCAAGATTTTGCCACTGCACTATAGCCTGGGCGACAGAGCAAGACTCCGTATCAGAAAAAAAAAAAAAAAAAAAAAAAAAGAAGAAAAAGGGAAAAAAATGTAAAGAAGAAACGAAAAGGTTGGGCATGGTGGCTCACACCTGTAATCCCAGCACTTTGGGAGGCCAAGCTGGGAGAATTGCTTGAGGTCAGGGGTTTGAGACCAGCCTGGGAAACATGGCAAGACGCCATCTCTAAAAAGCAGAAATAAAAGAAAAATACAAAAAGGGGGGGAAAATAAAGGAAGGGCTTAAAGCCTACGCCAACCTACTTCTGCCACTTCCCATGTGAGCTTTGGACCAGGCCCTTACTCTGTGTCTGGGAACCTGTCTTCTCATTTGTAAACCAAGTGAGCATCTTTCTCTACCTCAAGGATTGTTCGAAGAATAAACACCTCAGGGAAGTGTTTAATAAATGATGGCGAAACCAACGTATCTGAGAACCACATTGCCTTGATGCATTCAGGGATCAGGTGTGGCACTGTGGTGGCAGTAGGGCCCCAACCTCTGAAAAGAACAGATCAAAACAGAGTGTGCCCCAAACCTGCACCATACACTGTGCAGGGTGTCTGCTGCCCTTGCCTAAGGGCACAGAGAACGTTCCATCCCAGAGGCCCTGGTCCATCTCCTGAGTCTGGTCTCCAAAGTACACCACGGCCCGCCTCACCCCTTCCTAAGCAGCAGACCCTAGGCTGAAACCTCTCCTTTCCCTGAGCGCCCATTCCCTTCCTGCCCCTCCCTTCCCATCTCCTGGAGCCCCTGTTCTCACCAAGCCTTCCTCCCATCGCTTCCCTCTCGCTATGCGCCTCTTTTCATAGTGAACTCTCATCTTCCCTTGAGTTAAGGGGCTCCTTCACTGTGCCATAATCACCTCGTCAAACTCCCATTTCCTTCCTGGGTCTTGTCTCTCTGCCCCAGTTCCAGAGCCCTGGGGCCCACAACCCTTCACTGCCCTTCCTCTCCCTCTCAAGTTCCTCTCCTATCTCATGTTGAGCCCCAGTCCCTTCCACTGAGCAATCCACCATTGTCCCCTCCCCTCCCCGAAACCTCCTTTGGGCCGCCACCTCTCTGAGCCCTCAGCTGGACTCACCAGGCCCCACTCTGGTTCCCCTAACGCCAACTGGGCCCAGCCTGCCCCACCTGGAGAGCCTCCTCAAGTCTCTTCTGCTTCCTCAGCAGCTGCTGCACACAGGCATTTTCTCCCTGCAGGTGACTCTTGGGGCTGAACACAGGCTTCTCTTGGGTTGGCCTATCTCAGCCTCACCCACTGCTTTCTCTGATGCTCCCTACCCGCTGCAATCAGGCTCCACCCTACCCAGAGTGACCTTGCCAAAGCCCTCTCCCCTCCCTCAACACAGGGTGTGCCCAACAGAGCTAACTGCATGTGGCTGTTGCCTCCTGTTAGCCTTTCGAATCTCTGGGCCTTTGCACATCCTCTTCCTCCTCCAGGAACTCCCTCCCAGCACCTTAGGCTTGGCTCCATAAACACTTTCTCCTGGGAGAAGCCCTCCTCCCTAACTCTCAGGGAGTCTCACTGCTTCTTGCCCCTACTTTCAGCTCCATACTGCATCGTTAGCTTGAGTGTAGTGTTGTCTTCCCCGTCAGCAGTCAGGAAGTGTAGGGTAATGTCTTCATCTCGGAGTCTGGGGGATGCAAGGAGGGGGCTTGGTGGGTGGATGAGCCTTTTACATCCAGCACAGAGGCTACAGTGTCAGGGGCCTGTGGCCTGAGTCCTCCTGCCTCTTCTTCCAGACACGTGTGCCCAGGTGTGTTTCCTCCTCAGACCACGGGCTCCTCTGACTCTCCTGAGGCCAGGGCCCAGCTGGTCGGGTCAGGGAGGGCAGGCGCCGTGGTACTACCCCTTGATGTCTCCCTGAGCTTCACTGAGGAGGGACATGAAGCCACACTCAGCAGAACTTAAACATAAAATGGGTCTATGGGAAAAACTGCTTCCCAAAGACCAGGGAGGCCAAAGTGGGCACCATTTGGGCAAGGGCACCCAAGAAGTCCCCAAAGTCAGGGATCAGGAAACAGCTCAGCTCTTCCAGCCCACCAGACGCAGGCACACGGTTAGTTTTCTTCTTCCACAGTTTACCAAAGCTGGGAGGAAACATTTGGAGTTCAGGGTAGACACAAAGGGGAGGGCAGAGCAACACTGGGGTGACTGGCCTGATGATATCCCAGGTTCTGCATAAGCAGATGTGGGTATATTGGGGTAAAATGAAGAGCCTGGAGGCAGAGAAGACTGATGACCCGGGGCAAATGGGAGATACACAGACAGGGGGTACTCCATTCTTAGTGGGAAAGGGAGGCCCCATGAGGGTTCCTGGACTTACAATGGAATGAGTGTCGCCAAGAGAGGTGTCCCTGAACCAGAGTAGAACTGTGAGGCCCAAAAGCCATGAATACACAGGACACACAAAGGGACTCCAAAGTACACCATGGACCTTGGATGGAATAAGGGGATCCAGAAGCAGGAGCCCCAAACTCTGGCCCATGATGGAGGTTCCTCAGGGAGAGGAAATCCAGGATTTGGGGAGACCTTGGACTTGGATAGAATATAGGGTCTCAGAGTCAGAGGAGACCCAGGACCTAGGACAAAATGAAGGTCCAAGAGGTAGAATCCCTGGACCTGGGACTGAATGCATGATCAAGGGCCAGGATGTCCTTGGTAGCAGAGTGGGGAGCTCAGAGGCAGGGGAGACCCAGGGCCTGGAGTGAAATGGGGGGGAACCCAGATCCAAGGGTGACCAAGATCTCAGGCAGAAGGGAGAACTCAGTGGCCGGGAACACATGCAGGTATTTCAACTCCTCTGGAGAACCAGTAGCTGGTGACAAAACCCAGCGGTGTCCCTTCCATGGCCCTCCACCCTCACTCCCCCTTTCACAAGACACAAGGTTGGTTTTTTTTTTGCTTTTTTTCATTTCTTTTTAATACAAACTTGGATCTTTGGGTGTGTCCTGCCAACAGAAAACAACAACAACAACAACAGAAGAGAAAACCCAAAAGAGTGAAAAATAAGAAAGAAAAAAAAAGCTCCCGCAAGAGGTTCTTCTCCCTCCCCCCCACCATGCGAATTTGCACACCACGGGACCACAGCAGGTTTACAGAATGCAATATACAATCCACGATTTATAATAAAACAGTATATACAATAAATAGGATATTGTTCATTTTTGTCAAACGACCTGTAGATAAATTTCTCAGTGCATACTTGCAGGGGCTCTGGACACCTCGGGGCCCCGCTCGCAACCTCTTGCACACGCTCGCTCTCTCGCTCTCTCTTTTTTTTTTTGTCTTTTTCTAAAACTGTGTTTTGTTTTTAAGTTTTGTACATTTTTAAAAAGTATTTACAATTGCTGGTTTTGTGCAGAAAGGGCTCACCTTCGGCTTCTGCGTGGAGGAGATGGGCGGGAGGGGGTGGAGGGAGATGGGTCTGCAAGGGGCGGAGGGGGCAGGGTGGGAGGCAGAGGGGCAGGCGCTCCTGCCAAAGGACGATGTGGACGCTGGGAGGGATCTTGGCGTTGGTTTTCTGAAAGCTGCAAAGAAACACAAGAGAAGAGGCAGGAGTGAGCGGCAGCCATCGACTGCTCTGAGATCAGGGAAGTGAAGAGGGAGACCCTCACCCAGCTCCTCCTAGGATTTGTCCAGGAAAGCTACCCATTGTTCTTTCTCCTGAAAACTCAGACCTGCCTTCTCTGAGCCCAGTTTACCCATCTGTAAAACATGCATGTCCAAGCCCCAAACCACAGGGTGAAGCAGGTGCTGCTTGAGGAGCTGGGGTTCCAGGCAGTGGAATTTGTTAAGAGCTTGGGCTCTGGAATCAGACATAGCTGAGTTCAAATACCAGCGCTACCCTTTAATAGCGCTATGACCTTGGGCATGTTGTTGGACTTCTGTGAGCCTCAGTTTGCCCATCTGTAAAAAGAAGATAACTGAACTACCCCACTGGTTTGTTGGGAGGACTCAGTGATATAGGGCAGAGGAAGCCTGGTCCTTAAGTGCATAATAAATTATACTGATTACTATTCATTATTATTTTTCTGGGGCAGTTGGGCTCTCCAAACCTGCCTCCTCATGTCATGATGAGTTTAGTAATTCCTCCAACTTAGGCTGTTCTGAGGAATGACATCATGGGGAGGGCAGGGCCTCAGCACACAGCACACAGCACAGGTGTGAACCACTGCTTTTATTTCTTCTAAATCCAATCCTCTTCTTACCAATGCCATTTTGTTCCTTAGAGAGGTGAGGTGAGGAGGAAGTCTTTCTCAGTGAAGGAACAGAAACTGCCCAACACAATGCCATCTGTGTTTGGCTTAACCCTGCCTTCCTGAAGCTCAGACACTCCCAAGCTCCCAGTTCCTCCCATCGCCAGACACTCGAGATTGGAAGTACCCCTTTTTCCCAGACAGTTCTCATTATGCTTGCGGGGCCCTGGGGATCTGCTTCCCTACCCAGACCCCCAGCTTGGCTAGACCCCCTGGATTCACAGCTCTGCTAGGGTGAGTGAGAAGGTCCCCTGAAGGACAGGGTTGGGCTCGGGACTTCCTAAGAGCTCCAGTCATTAGCCTGGTCCTTTCAGACTTCTGTCCTCCTCTCAGAGCCCCGAGACACACATCTCCCACCCTCAGTGTGCAACCATCTCCATCCGAATTAAGGGGCGAGGTGAGGATGCTGAAGCGGCCTCCTCAGGTTCCTTAGGAGCCCATCAGTCCTCCCCCACACCAGCAGGAGCCAGGCGGCGACAGAAAGCCTTTCCTCCCTTGTACTTTCTTGGCTTTCCTTTCTACCAGAGCCACATTTAAATTCTGCTCAGCCTCGGCTGCTGTCTGCTGGGCAGTCAGCCCCAGGGACGACTTTTGTCCTGAGGCTGGACTTGCCAGGACTACCCCAAGGTCCAGGGGAACCAGGTGGGCTCCTGCAGAGGCAGGGCAGCACCCCATTCTGGTGGATCAGACCAGGTGGCAGGCAGAGGCATGGGAGAGGAGAAGAGCTGCATCTTTGTTAAGCTGTCAGGTCGCCTGCAGTTACAGGAGGATGGAATACTAGCCGTAGGGGCGAGCGGTGTGCCTGGGAGGGTGACAGCTGTGCTGCAATGGGGTGATAGGTAGAAAAGCAGCTCTTGGGGCAGGGGCTGCTGTTGGGATGAATGCAAGCTCTCCATAGTCAGGCGGTAAACAGGCTGCAGAGACAAGAGGGGTGTGTATTAGGGAGCAGAAGGATTTTATCTGGGGTAACTGCTTGAACCAGAGGGCTGGGGGCATCTATCCAGAGGACAGCTCTATTGCGGTTGAAGAACAGTTGCCAAGCTAAAGAACCTCTGTTGGGGTGTTGGGTGACAAGGGAAGGGGACTTTAGGATGGGCTGCTCCAAACCACTGGCAAACTGATATTGTCCAATGCCAGCCTCCTCTGCTCCCTCCAAGGGCCCTGGGGCAGGCTGGGAGCCTCTGCATAAATCCCTGCACCCCCACCCCCACCCCCGGCCCTTAGCCACTGCCAGTGACCCTCTCTAAGCCAGGTCTCCATGGTGATCTCAGCCCAGCAGGCGGCTCCTGCCAGAACCATTCCCGCGGTGCCTGCGGCCAGGCAGCAGGAGGCTTTCTCACCCTCTGCTAAGCCGCCCATCGCGTCTCACCTTCCTCCTCCCACTACCCTCCCCAGCTTTCAGGACTTGGCCAGCCAGAGACTTTGGCAGAATCTTCAGGATGGGAGGGAGTGGGGGAGGGGGGAATCAAAGCCCAAAAGCCCCAGGGTTCTCATGGAGGTGGGAGGAGAATGCTGTGGCTGTGTGGAACTCTGACCTCACCAGGTTCAGCTCTCCACAAAGCAGGACCAGACACTAACACGCAGCCCAGTGCTAGGCACTGGGGACAAAGCAGAGACCAAGACCGATCTGGTTCCTGTCCTTGAGAGGCTCGCAGATAGAGAGGAAAGCAAAGCAGACCCCAAACCCGGTAATTACCATGCAGGGAGATGGTGGCTGTGCCACGGAAGGTCCTGGGGAGGCAGCTAACCTGGTCATGGCAGGAGAGACTGTGGCTCTTCAACCACTACTGAACACTGCCCAGCACATGCTGGGGCTGAGACATGCGCTGACTGAATGACAGAGCAGGGACTGACCTGAGTCTGGTCAGCATGTCAAGGTCCAGCTCGGGCCTTGCACACCTTCAGAACACCTCCTTATACCACCCTGTCACCATAGCTACGGTACCCTTGTCATCCCGACCTGGCTCCTCCAGGGCAGGAACCTGTATGTGGTACTGCTGCACACCCAGCACTAGCACGCACCAGCCCCCAGCACACCAACCACTGTTACGCAGACTTCACCTTCTAGTGCCTCTGTGACACACAACTGCAGAGTCACATTCCTCTGAGTCCTCACGCTCCGGTGGTTTCACCATCTGAGGTGCCAGGGCATTAAGTGGTCTCTGCCTGTCGGGGGGGGGGGGGCACTGGCAGCACTGAGGGACAGCTGAGCAGAGATTCAAAGTGCTGCAGAGCACATATAAATCAGGTTGTCCAGAGAGGGCTGCTCTCCTCCAAAAAGGAATCTATATTTGTGCTTTCATTTAAGCAACCAGCAAACATGTATTCATGCCCACTGGCTGCCAGGACATGAGTTAAGGTCTAACCTCTACTATCTGGTCTCTACTCTCTTGAAAGGGTCCAATGTCAAACAAGGCAGTAGAGCAGAAGGCAAAAAGAGTGCATGAGGCCAGGCAAGGTGGTTAACGCCTGCAATCCCAGCACTTTGGGAGGCCAAGGTGGGTGGATCTCTTGAGGTCAGGAGTTCGAGACCAGTCTGGCCAACATGGTGAAACCCCATCTCTACAGAAAAAATACAAAAACTGGGCCGGGCGCGGTGGCTCACACCTGTAATCCCAGCACTTTGGGAGGCTGAGGTGGGCAGATCATGAGGTCAGGAGATCAAGACCATCCTGGCTAACATGGTGAAACCCGTCTCTACTATAAATACAAAAAATTAGCCGGGCGTGTTAGTGGGTGCCTGTAGTCCCAGGTACTCAGGAGGCTGAGGCAGGAGAATGGCGTGAACCCAGGAGGCAGAGGTTACAGTGAGCCGAGATCATGCCACTGCACTCCAGCTTAGGTGACAAAGTGAGACTCCCTGTCAAAACAAAAACAAAAACAAAAAACCAACACACACACACACACAAAACTAGCCAGGTGTGGCGGTACACACCCTGTAATCCCAGCTACTTGGGAGGCCAAGGCATGACAATTGCTTGAACCCGGGAGGTGGAGGTTGCAGTGGGCTGAGATCGCACCACTCCGCTCTAGCCTGGGTGACAGAGCAAGACTGTCTCAAAAAAAAGAAAAAGTCCATGTGAATTTGAGAGACTGATTTCCTGTGTGACCCAGAGTAAGTCCCTTCCCTCTCTGGGCTTCAGTTTTTGTTTTTTTTTTGAGACAGGTTTTCACTCTATCACCCAAGGTAGAGTGCAGTGGCACAATCATGGCTCACTGCTACCTCCACCTCCCAGGCCCAAGCGATCCTCCCATCTCAACCTCTTGAGTAGCTGGGACTACAGGCACACATCACCATACATGGCTAATTACTTTATTTTAGTTTTTGTAGAGACAAGGTTTCATTATGTTGTGCAGGCTAGACTCAAACTCCTGAACTCAAGCAATCCACCTGCCTTGGCCTCCCAAAGTGCTGGGATTACAGGTGTGAGCCACCGTGGCAGCCTGAGTTTCTATTCTATAAAATAAGGGAGTTGAACAGGTGATGGGAGAGATCTTCAGCCACTGGGATGGTGCCCCAAAGACAAAGAGTCAGGGGCAAACCACAGAGGCTCAAAGCCTGATCCATCCCTGTGACATTTTAAGGCAGCCAGGCCTCTGAGTTACCTCCATGTGGAGAGGGTACTGCTTCCTGGGGGCTCAGCCCACAACTGGTATGCAGAAATACCGTTAGAGAGGTGGACCTGGAATTCACTGAATTATCGATGAGGCTGGGATTACAGGTGCGCGCCACCACACCCAGCTAATTTTTGTAGTTTTAGTAGAGACAGGGTTTCACCATGTTGGTCAGGCTGGTCTCGAACTCCTGACCTTGTGATCCACCCACCTGGGCCTCCCAAAGTGCTGGGATTATAGGCGTGAGTCACTGCTCCCGGCCTGAGAATTTTTTCAAATGTGTGTCCACTACTGACCAGAGGTGCTCCTTAAACTCTAGCTCTGCCAGCCATTCCCTCCTTAAGGTTCTTTCCCTGTCTCCGCAGCTGTGGGGCAGTAGGACCAAATGGGGTTCCCCAGCCTTGTGTGACCCTGTGTCTCCACCAGCTCTCAGAGCCTCACATTCCTTACCTGTCCTGGGAGGAGGCTAGCCTCACCTCCTCCATCTCTCTCTTTCTCTCTCTCTCCCCCTCTACCCTGTGGCTGGAGATGCCATATGTAAAGACAGGTGTTCCTGACAGGTTTGTGTCGGACACACAACTGAAGTGGAGGCTGAGGAAAGAGCAAGAACCATGGAGGAACCAGGCAATCCCCAGGGGCCCTTCCTGGCTCTACCTTCCGTGCTTCAATGACCAGGTGGCTCTGAGTCCTCAGGCGAGGACCCTTCCCTCTCTGTAAACCGGAGGGATTGTGCTTGGAGACATCCACAGGCCCAGTGAGCCCTGAAAATTTGAACTGGTCCCTGCCCTTCTATTAGGAGCACTTCCTGATGACAGGGTGAAATTGTCCGATCCCGTTCCCCAGGGCTTAACCTTTCCTCTTAGAATTCTCCCTATTCTACATGCTTTTCTTCAACTCAAGTTTAAAAAAAACCAAAAAACCTGAAATGTCCCAGGCATGATGAGACACTGGGTGGGGGAGGGGAGGACGGTGCCCAGAGATGAGTAATCGCCCTAAAGGAGTTGATGGCGTGGCAAGGAGGGCATTCCCAGGAAGGGCTGTCACGGATGCAGAAAGGGTGAGAGATTAATTGGGCCTGAGAAGGACTCTGGAATGCTTCTTGGAGGAAGTGATGTCTGAGTGAAAGATAGGAACTGACAGGTGGGAGATGGGGTAGGAAAGGGCCACCCAGGCCAGGAACAGCAAAAGCACAGGGCACCTTTGGGAGCCAGCCCTCCCAGTGCTCCCTCCTGTTTCCACACATGCTCCTGGCTGTTAAGGGAGGGTGTGTGTGAGGAAGATCGGGGCTGGAAAAAAGGTTGGATGCCAGGACGGAAGCCTGGAATACCTTGAATACCATACTGGGAAGCTGGGCCTTTATTTTGTAGGCAAGGAAGGAGGCTGGAGAGGGAAGGATGCAATCAGAAGGTGTAGAGCAATGGAGTCACAGGAGCAGATGTGTTTTAATCAATTCATCCAATAAATATTTTAGGGACTCCAGACACTGTGCATCTAAAAATGCTTAAAAAAAAAAATTCCCCAGCACTTTGGTGGCCATATGGGGAGAATGAACTGGGGGGCTGGGGGTGGGGTACATGCCTGGAGCAGGGAGGGAGTTGGGCCAGAAACTCAGGTGGCTGAGCTAGAACTAAAGCCTCTGAAGTCTCAAATTTGTCAAGACCCATTTCCTGCCTCCAGGAATCTCCTGCTGCCTGCCCTGCTCACAATGGTTTTAGAGGGTGGTCCCTGATCCTTCTCGTGGGAGTGTCCCAGGCCCTGCTCTACACAGTGATGCTCATGTGGAGGATTTTTAAAAAAAATTTTTATTTATTTTTTTTGAGACGGAGTCTTGCTCTGTTGCCCAGACTGGAGTACAGTGGTGTGATCGTGGTTCACTGCAACCTCCGGCTCCCAGGTTCAAGCAATTCTCCTGCCTCAGCCTCCCACGTAGCTGGGATTACAGGCACACACCACCACACCTGGCTATCTTTTGTGTTTTTAGTAGAGAGGGGGTTTCACCATGTTGGCCAGGCTGGTCTCGAACTCCTGGCTTCAAGTGATCTGCCGGCCTCGGCCTCCAAAAGTGCTGGAATTACAGGCGTCAGCCACTGTTTAGCTTGTGGGAGAGTTTTTTTTTTTTTTTTTTTTGAGCCCAGGAGTTTTTTGCTCTTGTCATCCAGGCTGGAGTGCAGTGGCGCGATCTTGGCTCACTGCAACCTCTGCCTCCCGGGCTCAAACAGTTCTCCTGCCTCAGCCTCCCGAGTAGCTGGCACTACAGGCACCTGCCACCATGCCCGGCTAATTTTCGTATTTTTAGTAGAGACGAAGTTTCACCACGATGGCCAGGCTGGTCTCGAACTCCCCACCTCAGGTGATCCTCCCGCCTCGGCTTCCCAAAGTGCTGAGATTACAGGTGTGAGCCACTGCGCCCGGCAAGGAGGTTTTAAACAAACACCTGTAAAAGGCTGCAAGCCCTGTGGGGGCAGGGCACTGCCTGTCTTGCTCAGTGATACCCTCAGAACTGGATACAATGCCTGGCCCCAAGCAGGTCACTAGCTCATGTGTGTGAACACAGAATTCATCTACTTCCCCCAGCCTTCCAGCACAAACGCAGTGCCCTATGGCAGCAAAGGTTATGCTGACAAAGATGGCACAACTGCCAGGGGAAAAATCATGACATATTACAGTCACGAGAAAATATTTTTCATATTTGCAGTGGGGGAGAGGATTGGTGTGCATAACTGTGATGACAGGGTTTCTAGCTGAGCCAGGTCATTTTGTCCTTGGGTTCCCCAGGGAGGACTCGGCCCAATTGCTAAAGCAAAGAACTAGGTGCTATCACAAAGCCTCCCCCAAGGCCCCAAATCCACACTAGAATACAAGCTCCTTCCTAGGAGGGGCACAGGCGAGGGAGGGCCGGCTCTGTGGTCCTGCGCGAAGGTACAAGAGGCGAGGGTTGGAGGTGTGTGACTCACACAGGCTGGTCAGAGGCCCCAGAGTTCAGCCTCTGCGGGGTATTTACCTACCCATCACCAGCCACTGACTACGTGCTCACTGTGTACCAGGGACCTGGCCAAGGGTTTCACGCGTAATCTCGTTTAATTCTCACAAGAGACGCAGAGAGGTGACGTGACTCATCAGGTGACATGACTCACCAGGTCACCTGGCTGGTAAGGGATGGAACTGGGTTGTGCATAGAGGCCTATCTGTGTCCACAGGCAGGCTCCCAGCCACCACCCTCCAGTTCCGTGGCCCTGCTCTGGGACGTGGGAAGATAAGAAAGAAGGAGGGTGAGTCGGCATGGTTGTGGAGAGATTACATTTTCAGGAAATGAGGGCTCAGAACAAGGCCTGGCCTAAACATGGCTGCAGGAGTGGCAAGAGATAGGATCAGAGGGAGGATGGCCTCAGAGAGTGTGGGGAAGAACTTGTGCCCAGAAGAGTCAGGGCAGGACTGGCTGGGCCCTGACGTAAGGCCTCTTGCTCAGAGTCACAGGCAAGATCAAGTGACCTCTCGAGGTTTCAAGACACGAAGAGACAAAGCCCAGAGCAGCTGGGGCCTGGCCCAGGCCCGGGCATGCCTGCTGACCCCGGCTGGATGGTGGCCTTGGAAACTGCTTCCTGCTCCGGTCAGGCCCCAGCTGGAGTAACCTTGGAGGACCTGTGACATTTCTCTTGGCCTCAGGTCAGGCCTGAGAGGGAGTAGGGAGGGGAGAGGGACTCCAGATTCCTGAACACCTTGGAGGGCCCTTCGTACCCTCCCACCCCTGTCCCCAGTGTCTGACAGGGTCGATCTTTAGCCCACAGGGCCCAACGTGGAGCCAGTCTGTCTGGCTCTACTTTCCATCTAGAGGCCTGGAGAAGATGTCTGCACAGGCCCAAGGCCCCCTCCTTGCTTGACCCGTTCTGTTCCCTGTCCCATCAGCCACAGCTCTCAGATCAGTCGGGCCCCACATTCCCCATTCTGTCTCCTCGGAGCTTTTATCTTCTAATTCACATTGGGATGTGACCTGCCTTTGCCCACAGCTCCCTCTGCCCAGAATGCCCTTCTCACGGTCTCCATGTGTCCAAACCTTGCCTATTCTTCAAGGTTGAGCTCAAGTGCAGCTTCTTCCACAGAACCTCAAAATCCATTTAAGATATCAGACCCAGCAAGAGCTGTGGGGACTGGGCCAGGCGCAGTGGCTCATACCTATAATCCCAGCACTTTGGGAGGCCGAGGCAGGTGGATCACGAGGTCAGGAGTTCGAGACCAGCCTGACCAACATGGTGAAACCCCGTCTCTACTAAAAATACAAACAAATTAGCTGGGTGCGGGGTGCACCCCCATAATCCCAGCTACAGGAGGCTGAGGCAGGAGGATCGCTTGAACCCAGGAGGCAGAGGTTGCAGTGAGCTGAGATCGTGCCACTTAATTCCAGCCTGAGCGATACAGCGAGACTCCATCTCAAATAAATAAATAAATAAATAAATAAATAAATAAATAAATAAGTTGTAGGGATTGTTCAATCTAATCTGTCCTTTTGCAGATGGGGAATCAGGCATGGGGAGATGACAGGCAGCCATACGGCAGAGTACCCAGGCTCAGGAGGGACAGTACTGGGTTCTAATCTTGGGTCCACTATTTGCTAATGGATCCCCTGGGCAAGGTTCAGAGCTGCACCCATTTCCTCAACTCTCTCTAATGTGGGATAGGGCGGGAGGCAGGGGGTTGTGGTGGGGACACACACCCCACCTCATAGTCTGCTGTGAAAGGTCAGGGAGGCAGCGTTACATAAACAGCCCAGCACAAGTGTCCCTTTTCTCATCAAGGGAGCAGAGGGCTGACTTCTGACTACAACACCCAGCTGCCCAGTGCAAATCTTTGTTTCTCACTGCCTCTGGGCACCTGCCACTCTCTACCAGGTGTTTTCAGGTTCTTTGTGTACTTGTTTTAGTTTCCTGGGGTGGAGGCTGAACTAGAGGACAGGGGCCATGTCTGCTTTGTCTCCCCAGTACCCAGTACTGGATGGACACACAGGTGCTCAAGTTGGGAAACTAAGCTCAATTACTGCTTCTCCAGGGCCTGGCGTCAAAACCGCTCACTGCTATTGGTGAATGAGTGTGTCCCTGTCCTCTCTGCTTAAGCCCTCTGTTGAAAGTGGCAACTCCCTGTATGAACTCTTTTTCCTTACCACTCTCTTTCTCTGTATCTCCAACTCTTTCTCATTCCCGTGGTGATTTTGATCATCCCCTGGCACTGGGGGGTTGCCCTAGAGCCTGTGTGCCATCTTAGATAGGGAAAGGAGGCAGCCCTCCCACCACCTTGGTCTGGGCCACCATCACTGCGTGTGTGGACTTCTGCAGTTGGTCTCCCTGCTTCAACACTAGCCCCGCTCCATGGTGGCCCGGGGAATTCCGGCAGGGAACTCTTCAGTGGATCCCAGTGCGTCTGGGAATGAAGTTCAGACGCCTTCCAATGCCCCACGTGATCTGGACTTGCCTGCCTCATCCCGTCACTTAGCTTTACTGCGTTCCCACAGGCAGTTTCTCAAAGCAGAGCCCCTTCCCGCCTCCAGGCTTTCCACACTGCTGTTCCCTCTGCCCAGAATGTTCTTCCCATTCCCCGCCAGTTGTCCAGCCCCATCATTCCTCAGGCCTCAGCTTCAAGGTCTGGTCAGCATGCTGTGTGCGCTCACAAGCTTCTAGCTTTTTTCTCTTACACAGTGCTTCCCATAGCTGGAATCATCCATGCTTAATGCCACTGTTTGCTGTCTTTCCCTCTAAATGGGAAGCCCCCTGAGGACCAGTACCTCATTTGTGGTGTTCACTGTGGTGCCCCCAATGCCTGGCTTCTAGTGGGTGCTGGACAGATGTCTCTAGAACAATGGAATGCATTGGTCTGAGGACAGCGCAGTTAACTCCCAGCCCTGAGTGGGGAGCAGGGCCAGAATGTGGGGCTGGATGGCATCCCAGTTCCTCCTGTGTTCAGGCCTCACTGGGTGGTTCCATTATGTATTTCACTGAGCTGTGACCTGCCCAAACACCCAGCCCCCACACCCGTCCATTTTCCCACCCAGAGCCTGGGAGGAACGGTTTTTGGATTATTTCACATTTCTGGATTATCCATGAGACATCTCCCCTCCAGTGAGAAGGATCAACAGTTTGACATTTTAAACCCTAAGCAGCTTCTCCCTGGCCTGCTTCAGATCTGAGGTTCTGCTGCTTGCAATGAGATGCATGGGGAATGGAAGGCCGTTTTAATCTTGGCCTGGCTTCATTAGGAAGGAAAAGATACTGCCAAAAAAAAAAAAAAAAAAAAAAGTTTGCTTCACTGTCTCTGCCATACAGAGCTGTGAGAGCCTAAGGAATTATCAAAGTAAATTTCCTTGAAAAGATAGGGAAACTGAGGCACAGAGAGGGACAAAAGCTTGGTCAAGGGCATGTGGCAAGTTGGTGGCCAATCTGGGAATGATCCTCCCGGAGGCCTTCTGACTCCCGCATGCTGCCCTTTGTTACCTTCAGGCACCAGGGGAGCTGGGGTCTGGCAGAGAGCGGGCAACAAGTTTCCACTGACATGACTTCAGGACCCTGAGTCACCCTGGCCTTGAATGGCCTCCCAGAGCACGGATGGGACTTTCCAGGAGCCCAGCTACTCCTCCAGGAAGAGAAACTCCCAGGAAGCTTCAGTGGCAGCAAAGGTGAAGGGTGAGGGGGGCAGGCATGCCCCCAGCCTGCCCTGCCACCCACTACCACATCTGGGACAATTTTGTGACAGATCTATTGTCCAAAAGTGGGGCCAGTGGCGGCTATATTTCTGGAGCAGGCTGTTCTTCAAGAAGATGGCTCCTTCCACCTTGTTCTCTTTGATAATTTTGGGGGCATTTTTCTGTCTTTTATTTTCCTTTTTTAAAACACCCAATCTTGAGAATACTAAAACTGACTCCAACTAATGAGGTCACAGTACCTGATAAGAACAGTATCGAAACATTTAACACTCTTTAACTGTACTCTCAGAAAAGCCTTTGGCTTCAGGAAAGGGACTGGCTTTTCTAGGGTCAAAATACCTTGCCTGAAGATAGTCTCACTGGTTGCAGGTTTGTAGGGACAGTGGGATCCCAGCACCCCTTCTCCACTTCTGGGTCCCTACCCCATATGCTCCTGGCCACACCTAGCCTATCTCAGGCCAAAGATGTTGGAAAATAGCCTTTGGGGGTACCTTGAGAGGCCAAGGGAAGACACTTTGGGCCATCCTGTGAAGCCCTCGCAGAGTGTGTGACCATGCCATACTGGCCACTCTTGGCCTGGCCCTCACCAGGCTGCCTCTTAGAATCGATGAAGTTCCCAGGGAAATGGGGGTGCCAGCAGGGCTGGTGCTCTGGATAGGCCCTGGGTAGACGACCATCCAACCTGCTCCTCCCTTCACCTGTCTCACATAGGGCAATGTAAATGCCCGCCCTTATCAGCGTATTTCCTGGGAAATACTTACTTCCTATCCAAGACATAGCACGAACAAAGAATTGAAAGCTTGATGAACCAAACTACGGGGACCCATCCAGTGTATAGTCCTCTGGCCATTTCAATTAACAAGACCCCCTGAAAGTCCAAGCCCTCTGCCGAGTTCCCAGCCCAAGTACCCCATCTCCTTCTGAGGCTGTCCGCAACAGCGAATCCTCAGTCCCTATGCCCTGCTGTCGGTCCCCAGCCTTGCCCTTAAATCCTGCATCTGCTTCCTGCACTCCATACTTCTGTCCTTGACTAAGCTCTGATGTCCTCTCCCCACCCCCAGGCTTCTGCCCACTGCGCCCGCATCCCCAGACTCACCCAGGAACAAAACCTCGTGGTCCAGTCGGCACTTCAGTTGGCACTACAGGGACGTGACGGTGAATGTGTCCTCAGGGTGAGGTTCCGCCATGGGCCCCAGGAAGCCGCTCTTGGGGCCCCCTCCCAGGCCAGGATGCGCCTGGGGCATAAAGCCTGGGTACCTGTAGGCGGTGTCCTGCAGGGGCAGCAGCGAGTCCCTCGGCACGGGGGACAGGGTCAAGTCACTAAGGAGTGGGCAGCCATAGCCAGCAGCGGCTGCAGCAGGGCCACGGGGTGGGCCAGGGGGCCGGGCCATTTCCAGTGGCTCCTTGTCGGCCTTGGGCGTGGCTGGTGGGCTAGCCAGGTGAGGGGCACTGAGGCACGCGGCCTCCGTCCTGCCCAGGAAGTCAGCCAGCAGCCCTGTACCCACCTTGCCTTCATAGGGCGGGCTGCGGGCAGCCGAGCCTGGAGGGTACCAATATGCTGTGCCCTTGCAGCTGGGGGAATCGTAGTGGGCCTGGCCCAATGGCAGGTCCCGGCAGCTCAGGTGGGCCTGGGCTGCAGCTGCGTGGCCCAGGCTGGCCCCCTGGAGCCCATGCTTGAGGGGCTCGCAGGCAGCCAGCTTGGTGGGCGGTGGCCGCAGCTCTTCCTTGAAGCCCAGCGTAGGTGAGCAGGTGGGCGAGTATGCCTTCTGCAGGCCGGCGTCGAACACCGTGGGCGGGTGGGCCAGCGGTGGGAAATGCTTGCCATCAAGCTCGGGAGCACCCAGGCTGGGCGAGTCGCAGTGGAAGCCTTGGCCGAAGGTGCCATCGGAAGGCGTGGACGGGTTCATGGAGTAGGGTCCTATGAAGTCACAGGGGTCTCGCTCTCCCACGCCGAAGGCCCTCGACTGTGAGGGCAGTGGTGACATGCTGCTGTCCCCGCTATAGTAGTCCAGGCCTAGGTCAGGACTGTCCTGGAACAGTGGGTTGACCGGCTGTGGCTTGGGGATGAACTTGGCTTTGGCCGCTGCGCCACCCCGCTCCTTCTTGGCTGAGCAGGCCCCACCGCCCCGTCCACCTCGCGGCTGCCGGGGCCCAGTGCTCCGTTTGGATGGGTAGCCTGAGGCAGCGGCAGAGGCAGATGTTGGGAAGCCCAGATGTGAGGCCTCAAACAGGTCCACCTTCTTCCGCCGTCCACGGCCTGGCTTGGAGCTACTCTGAAAGAGGACACTCTGGTTCCAGTTGTAGCCGGGGGCAGATGATGCCTCGTTCCAGTCCATCATCAGTTTCTCCAGGCTGGACAGGCTCGACTGGCCCTCACTACTTGAGGCCTCGCTGTTGGCACGCCGAAACCCGCCGCCACCGACTGGCTGATTGAACTGGGTGCTGTCAGAGGATGACTCGGAGAAGGTCTCCGACACAGCCGTCTGCTGCTTCACCTTCTGTGGTGTGTAGTTGGAGATGTCCAGGATCACGTTGGGCTCGCTGACGTGGCAGTCAAAACTGGGATTGTAGAGCTGACTAAAGGCCTCTGAGGCCCAGTCCAGGCCTCCATAGCCCTGCCGGAAAGGCCACTGAGAAGCCCCCGCAAACTGGCGACAGTTCTCGGGCGAGGGCTGGAAGGAGGAAGAGGAGGAGGAGGCGGCAGAGGCTGCAGAGGTGGCAGAGGCTGTGGTGCCCTTGGGCACCATGTAGCCACCAGGCGAGACTGTGCTGGCCCGGCTGTCACAGCGCAGGGGCGTGGGGGCTGAACCAGAGAAGGGGGCCCCCTCAGAGCTGTTGAAGAAGGAGGCCTTGCTTGGTGGCAGGCAGGGGCCCCCGGTAGGCGGTGGGGCATAGCCGGCGCTGTGGGCGCTGCTGGGTGAGGCAGGGAGGCTGTTGCCGCTGCCATAGGCAAAGCTGCAGTCCTTGCTGTTAGCGCAGTCCTGGCCTGTAAAGGGCTTAGCCGGGGCAAATACGCTTTGTCCAGCCCCGTAGCCGCCATACTGGGGCAGGTAGGTGTTGGCAGGCGGGTGGGTGGTAGGTGAGCGGGCCACGGCTGAGGGCGGGGGAGCCAGCTTGGGGAAGGTCTCGGCTGCCCGGCAGTCTGAAGTGGCCGGAGTTAGCCCATAGCTCGCTGCCCGTCCTGGTGGGAAGGTCTGGCGCGTGGGCAGGACAGGCTGGAAGGAGGTGTCCGCCCCAGCCCCACCACTACCCACTGCCACTGGGCTGGCCTTGGCTCCCCGGCTAGGGAAGGTGGCAAGGCCCCGCTGGGCAGGTAGGGTGCTGGTGGGTGGCCCTGCATAGGTGCCTGATGCCTTCCGGGACTCTGGGCGAGAAGCTGAGAGGGCAAAGTCCAAAAGATCGGAGGAGTCATCCGAATCGAGCAGCGAGCGAAAGTAGCCGGTGAAGAGGTTTTGGCGCTCCTGGCTGAGCTCGGTCTGGCCTGAGGGTGCGCCTGTGCTGTAGTAGCTGCCACGGCCTGAGGCTCCGCTCTCCAGCCCAGTGGAGGCAAAGGCCCGGGCCTCGGTCCCCTGAAACCCACAGTTTCGGCCAGCTTGCCCGCCTGGGTGCCCATGGTGAGGGGCCCAGCCACCACCCTTATCTCCGGCCCACTCGGCACCCGCCTCCCCAAAGCCTGGGCCACTGGGCACCTGCTCTGGGAACAGAGTCCCATTCTTCCGGGACCGTCTCTTGCGCTTTGGCTTCCCAGTCACAGCGTCTACCTCCCCCCGGCCCCGTTTGCGTGGGTGCCCCAACTCGGTAAGGCCAGGGCCCCCCACCCCAGCGGCTGCCACGGCCACCACCTTCTTTTTCTTGCCAATGCCCTCAAAGAAGTCACTGAAGGAGCATCGGGCTGACTTGGCCGCATGGCCCCCACCCCGGCCACCAAAACCACCTGCTTTGCCCCCACGCCGCCGGAAGCCCTGCACACGATGCAGGAAGTGGGAGATGCTCTGGGTGTCAGGGGCCTGGTGCACTGACTCCGGCTCACTGGGTGTCCAGCAGCGGGGTGGCGAGCACCGTCCAGCGCACTGGCTCTGGCGGTTCAGAAAGGCCAGCTTGGCCAGGACGTCTGAGTACTCAGCCTTGCTGTCGTTGGCGTCTGCCGCATAGGACGGTTGGGGAGACGCCAGCTTCTGCTTCCGCCGCCGTCGTTTCTTCACCTCTGGCATGGCCATGGTGGCTGCTGCCACAGTGGCTGCCTCGGCCGCCACCACGGCTGGCTCCTTGGGCTTGCCAGGGCCCAGCAGCAGGTTCTTAGGAGGGCGGCCGCGCTTACGCTTAAGAATAATGGGCATCTCACCGGGTGGGAAGACCACTACCACGTTCCGCCCGTTGTTCTTCATCTTCAGCAGCGGGGTGGGCTCAGCTGACACACGCAGGCCTAGCTCCTTGCCCTCCACACTCAGGCTGCTGCTCAAGGAAGACACTTTGTATGTGGTCTTGTTCCGTCGCCCGAGCGATACGGGGATCTTGGCCATCTTCACCACCATGCGCCGCACGCCTCGGCACTTGCCTTTGCGGGTAGAGACCACTGGGGTCTGGGAAGATTCTGGCTTCAATTCTGGGACTGAGACCAGGCCTGGGCCTGGCAGGGCAGGGGGTGGAGGCGGCGGTGGCGGTGGGGGTTCGGCCAGGGCGGCTGCCAGCCCCGTGGGCATAGGCAGGGGCAGTAGGCGGCCCTCGGGTCCGGCGTCCGCCTTGCGCCCCCGTCCGGCTTTCCGCCGGCGACACAGGATCTTTGGCCTATCAGTACGCCGCAAGGCGTACTTGGGGTGACCCTCAGGCCCGGGGGGGCCGTGCGGTGAGCACAAGTCCAGGCGCAAGGGCTCGGCCAGTGGGCAGTGCCCCAGGGGCTGCTGGGGCTCCAGACGGCGACCTGGGACGTCAAGCAGCTTGGGCAGGGGGTCTAGTGCCTGGGGGTCAAGCAGCTGCGACTCCAAGGAGTCAGGCAGGGTGTCCAGGGCCTGGAGAGCCAGGCCCGGCAGCCCCAGAGGATCAGCAAGAGGTTGCAGGGGTGGCAGCTCCAGAGCTTCCCCGAGCGGCTCTAGTGCCTGCGGGTCCAGGAAGCGGGGCTGGGGGTCCAGGAGCTGAGGCTCTGGCTCAGGAGATGGTGGCTCGAGGGCCTGGGCCTCTAGCAGCTGGGCCTCTGGGCAAGTGAGGGAGGCCAGCTCACTAAGGATGTCGGCGTCAGCAAGTTCTGAGTAATCAGTGCTGTCTGGCTCAGGCTCTGGGGGCAGACCCGTGGCCACAGCCGTGGCTCCGGGACTATGGCCTTGGCCAGGCTGGGGACTATCCCTAGGCTCAGGCTCAGGCTCGTAGAGGGGGTGGCTGGGCCGCTCTGACTTGGCGTGTGGGGTGGCTCGCTCCTCAGGGCTACGGATGCTGTTGGCCAAACTGGGTGAGGAGAAGAAGCTGTACTGTAGGTCGCCGGGTGGCGGTGCAGGCGGGCGGCTCAGTCGGAGCCCACCACAGTCCAGGTGTACACCACTGTGCTGCAGGTCCTGGGAGAGGCGTGTCAGGTCCTTCATGATGTCAATCAGCTGCACCACTGGTCGCAGGTTCACCCGCCCGTTGTCCCAGCAGCGTCGGGAGCTGCTGCCGTCTCCGGCCGGTGTGGGGCAGCGGGCCTGTGAGACAGGACGGGCTGCCCGTGGGGGCAGCGGGTCGTCCCCCTTGGCAAGGACTGGTGGGCGCCGGGTGCTGGGGTCCCGGCGTGGGGGTGGGCGTGGGTTCTCGGAGAAGGCGTGGGTGGAGAAGGCCTTGTCGGGTGGGCTGGCAGGGGGCCGGGTGGGAAGCAGGGGCCGGGGGGTGGGGGGGCCGCCGGGGTAGTACTTGGGCTCCCGGAGGTAGTCAGGAGAGCTGCACACGGCACTGGAAGTCACCACCAGGCCCTGGGGCTTCACACGCATCCTGACCTTGTCCTCCGCAGGCCGCCGGGCGGGGCCGGGGCTGACATGAGGGTGCGAGAAGCCGGGACCAGGACCTGCCAGGCAGGAAGAGCAGGAGGTCCCTTACTGAACACCTACATCCTCATCAGCTTCCCATATCCTCGATGAGCTCCTGGACCCCTCCCTCCTGAGGTCTCATCTCCTTACCAAGCTCCCATCCCCACCCCAAGCCCAATCCCCTTGCTGACTCCCAGCCTTTCTCAAACCACCATATGTACAGCAAGCCCCTCATGGGCCCCAGTTTCACTTTTTTTTTTTTTTTTTGAAAGAGAGTCTCACTCTGTCACCCAGGCTAGAGTGAAGTAGTGTGATCTCAGCTCACTGCAACCTCTGCCTCCTAGTGCAAGCGATTCTTAGGTGTCAGCCTCCCAAGTACTTGGGATTACAGGCACGCGCCACCACGCCTGGCTAATTTTTGTATTTTAGTAGAGTCAGGGTTTCACCATGTTGGCCAGGCTGGTCTTGAGCTCCTGACCACAGATGATCCACCCGCCTTGGCCTCCCAAAGTACTGGGATTACAGGCGTGAGCCACCATGCCTGGCCCAGCTTCACTTATTGACAGCTCATCCCCTTTGGAAATCTGGCTATGTGCTCAGGAAGAACAGGACCCTTGCCTCTGAGAGGGAAGCACATCAGCAGGGTGATCAAACTTAAGGAGAAGGCCAGGAAGCTCTAACAAGGGCACAGCCTTCCTGCTTCTTACCCCCAAAGGGCTCCAGGAGAACCCCCACCACTTACCCTCGGCTCTGCCGCCTGGGCTGTCACACTGGAGATCTCTGTGGGCAATAAGACAGGCAATAGATTTGAATTCCCCAAATGGTCTAGTGGCCACAGCTCAACCCCTGCCCACCGGCCCGGCCTCCTCCAGGTACCACCCCCCGGCTCCCTCAGCACTCCATCCAGTGCAGACACCCGGCTGACCTGGAAGAGAGAGGGCCCCCGTGCCTGGGGGCTCTGCCAGTCGCTGGCTGTCAGCTGGGGGTGCTGTGGAGCAACTTCGGCCTGAGCCCAGGCCTCGGGGCGTGGACAGCGCCTGGAAAGGACCATCGCAGCTCAGGTTTAGTGAGCACCTACTGCGCGCCAGGTACTGGGCTGGAAGCTGTCCAGGCATCGTTTCATTTAATTCTTCATACCAATCCTGTGAGGTAGGGGCTATTAATAACCCCATTTTGCAGATGAAGAAATGGAGGCTCAGAGATAAAGTAACATCATTCATTCATACACTCATTAGTTATGAAGTACCTACTTTGGACAAGGACTGGACAGACAGACACTGATCAGATCATTATAAATTACTTAATTACTAGTGGGATAAGAGCTGCAAAGAAAAAGTGAAGATGCCTGAGGTCAGAGCAATCACACGGGGAGTCAACAACAATAAAAGTCCATAGTTTGGGGACATTTTCTGTTGCCAAACACTGAGCCAAGTGCTTCATATAGATTATCTCATCAAATTCCCCATACAAACATGAGATCAATATGATTATCTTCCCCAGTCTTACAGAAACTATCCCCTGGAAGATGGTAAACACCATAAAAGCAAAGATATCTGTCCTATTCACTGCTATATGTATTTCCCAACACTCAGAACAGCACATGGCCTACAGCAGCATTTTAAAAAATGGCTGTTTGGCCAGGTGCAGGGGCTCACACTTGTAATCCCAGCACTTTGGGAGGCTAAGGCAGGAGGATCGCTTGAGTCCAGGAGTTCGAGACCAGCCTGGGCAACAGAGCGTGACCCCATCCCTACGAAAATTTAAAAATTAGCTGGGCATGGTGGTGCACACCTGTAGTCCCAGCTACTCAAGAGGCTGAGGTGGGAGGATCGCTTGAGCCCTGGAGGTTCAGGCTGGCTGCTCTGAGCTATGATCGTGCCATTGTTCTCCAGCCTGGGCAGCAGAGTGAGATCCTTTCTCCAAAACATTAAATTTAAAGTTTGTTGAATGAATCAACAAACGAATAGGTACACAGAGCAATCAACCCTGCCTTTTCCCTTTAGGCTCTTTCTTCTTCTCCAGACCCAAGAAGGATGCTGAGGGAGGGACCCAAGAGTGTGAAAAGGGACATTCTCTGATCCTTCTTCCACCTTCATCGGAAAAACTCTGCCGCTCCATCCTACCTCTGGTCTTGTCCTGGCCCCTGCTACATCCTCTCAGAGCCCTATCTATTTCACCTTCATAGTATTTATCGCAACTATAATCAATTACTTGTGTGACTGGCTGTTTAGTGTGTCTCCTGCAACAGTGTGGGCTCTTCAGGAGCAGGGATCACGTCTGTCTTGTTTATCGCTGTATTGCCTGACCCTAGGGCCTAGGCTATGAATGCTACATAAATATTTACCGACTGACTCCCTGAGCTGGTCAGGGCAGAGCTGGGATTTAGATCCAGGCATGTCTGACTCCCGAAGGAGCCCGAGGACTCAGGGCCATGGCTGATTCCAGGAGTTGGGATCTCAGGGAGCAGGGAGCTGAATGGACCCCAATACTGTGAGGGTCTTAAAGACTGACCTTGATGCCTGCCTAATGTTTGGCTCTGACCTAGTACTGGGTCACTGAGACCTATGTGCCAGAGACTCATGTAGACTCTCCCCACCTACCAGTGCTGTCACCCCACAGGAAGACTGCAGAGCTGTAGGGACAGGATAGAGTAGAAAGAGACACTTCTCTGCTCCCCTTTGGGGGATGGCGATTTGCAATCTACAAAGCACCTACCTACACATCTTTGACCCACTGAATCCTCACAGCAGCCTGGGAGGCATGATTTATTATCCCCATGTTACAGGGGAAACTGGCTCAGAGTGGATGTGTAACTTGCCTGAAGTCACACAGTTGCTAAGTGGTATGATTTCTAATTCTGCCTTAAGTCCAAAGCCTCCTTCCACTCCCAGCTCCTGTAACAATCCTTCAGCCACTTCTGAAAATGCTCCTTCTAGCGCCGTGGTCTAATTTAAGGCTGGGAGGAACCTTAAAATTATCTAACCCATTGGCTTCCAAAGCCTGGGCCTGGGGGAGCTGTGTAACATTCCAGATACCCAGGCCCTAGTCCAGGGGAATGTGACTCATAGATGTGAAGGGACATCTGGGAATCTGTATTTTTAACCAGCTACCCCAGTGGGTACACTTTCTAGTGCCATCTCATGCCCCTCCCATTTTACAGATGAGGAAACTGAGACCTGAAGAGGGAAAGAGACTTTGTCTGAGGTCACAAAATGGCACAGGAAGGGGCCCTTTTGTTGCCCACCCAGGTGGAACATCCCTCTATTCACTCTTCCTTCTCTCTCTGCAGGTTCCAGGCCTCAGCTGCTCCTCGTTGTCCCACCTACTGGTCCCACCTACTTTGCTCTCTCCCAGGCCTGGCTGTGGACCTGGCCCCTCCTAGGTCAGGATCTCTCTAGTCCAAGAACTTGGAGCACTGTTGCCCTCGCAGGGAGGACAGTGGGTAACACCCTCACAAACGAGAAAAGGGGCTCAGACTCTGGAATCTCCAAGTCCAATTTCCAATAGTGTGGTTGCACCGTGGCTCCTGGCACCTACTTGGAGATGACCACCAGAAGCCCCCTCCCTCCCTTACTGAGGGTCAGGCTAGCTGAGCCTTCCCCGCTCTGGAGACCTCCCAGCTGGGGCCTGAGGGTGTGATCTTGGCAGAAGAGAAAAACCTCCTCTCTGGTGGTGGCTTCTGTTCCATCCACCCATGAAGACCTCTGGGCACGTCCTCCTGCCAGGCCTCCTGAGGCTGGCCACTGCTCTCTTTTGCAGCCTCCAGGATCTGAGGGAAGCAGCTGGCTCCCCTCCTCACCACACCCCGGCGGCCATTCTCTTGGATCCCTCCCAAGGGTACCACCTAGCCCTGGTCTGGGGACAAAGTCAAAGGGGTCCTTCTGTCTGCCTGTCTGCTGCTGGGTCAGTGTGTCTGAGCTCGCCCATAGGGACACCAGCCGGCTGGGAGGAGGCTGGGGGCCCCAACCTGCTGTGCACAGTGCCGGGAAGCGCCAGCCCACATCCTTGAGTCCCCAGCCCCACCCTCCCCGGCTGTGGCTGTGACCACCCCACCCCTTCCCCAGCCCTCCTTCCCCTCCCCCACCCACTGCCTCCCCAGGGGAGCCAGGCTGCCAGCCCCAGCTCTCACTTCCGGCCTCATGACCCTCTCTCCAGCTTGCACACTCCTCCTCCCCCACCATTTCCCTCCTAGCCTGGTTCGAAGGCCCTGGGATGTCCTCAAATGGGAAACACTGCATCAAAGGGGCCATTACTCCTGCTCTGAGACCTTCCCATCACCTCCTTTTTCCTCCAGCGGCCTTATCTCTTAGGATCTGCCCCTCGGGGACGGGTCCTCACCTCTCTCCACCTCCTTCCCTTCAGCCACCTACCTGCCCACACAGTAACACCTGAAGATCTTCTTTCAACCTGATCCCAGGAACAATATCATAATACAAATAACAATGATGGCAATAATAATGGCAGCTGTCACTCATTTGGCATCATTTAAATAGAGGCACAGAGAGGTTAAGTTATGCCCTTAAGGACAAACAGCCATCTCACTCAATTCAGCTGGTGTCTGAATTTAGGTAGGGCTTCTCTAAATCAAACTGCTTCGGTGTCCAGAGATTCAGCCCCCTCCCATGCAGCCTCCTCCAACTGTCCCAGTCCCAACCATCAGTTCTAATTTTTGACTTCTAATCTATCCTCCTCTCAGCTTCTAGTCACCACCTCCCACCAACCACCATTCAACTAGATGCACTACTCTCCCTCGCCACTAGGTGTCCCCTTGGAGCCACTGATGCCCCCAAGGGGAGCTGGCCCTGCCCCACCCCCTGGGGCCATCAGGGGCCCCCCCACAGCACAGCACAGCACTGCACACCCCACTCCACCCTACCCCCAGCCACACAGAGCTCCTTTGTGCAACCCTCGCCCACCCCCTTCCTCCCTGGAGCGGGGCACCTGGCAAGCAGGTCTGCCCTAGAACCGCCCCCTGCCAGCCCCCTGCCCTGGGTGCCAGGTGTGCGGGCGCCACCACCACCGCCAGCTCTGGCTGGACCCGAGGGTCACCCTGCTGGCGGCCCTCCCTTCCTCCCTCCGAGGTCACCCAGGGACTAAGCTTCCCGCCCTGCTCCGCCCCCCTCCCCTCCTGCCCTTGGCCCTTGCAGACTCCCGTCCTTGTCTTTCCTTCTGTCTCCCGGAGGACTCCCCTCCTCCAGCCCCACTAGGCCCTCCCTGCAGCCTCTCACCCCCGCCCCCCCCCCTCCCCCCGGGAGCCCCTGTTCCCCCCCCCCCCCTCCCTCCCCGCCCAGGTCTGAAGAACTCCTCCTCCTGGAAAGTTGCTGCTGGAAAGGAAGTGACTTCAGCGATTTGGCCACAAGGCTGGGCACTGCTGAGCCCAGCTCAGCTCAAGGCTTGCCCAACCCACCTCCAAAGCACAAATGGAGCCACATGTGCACATCACTCCCACTGTGCATCCAGAACCCTGGGCACACACACAGCCAGTGTACACACAGATCCCTGTGTGCACACACGGTACCATCGCAGTGTATTCAGATCTTGTCTATACACACATCTCTCCAGTGTACACTAGCACCTTTGCACACACACCATCCAGTGTGGCACACGCAGTATCCCCACACCTGCCCAGTACACACCCAGAATCCTGCATATTCATACTCCCATGTACCACATAACACAGCCCTTGAACACTCCCCAGCCTGGTCCACTTATACAACTCTTGTATATTACCCCATGTGCACGGAAGGACAGAGCCCGCCACACACACCTGCTTGCACACAAGCTTGAGTGCCCTGTACATTTACAGTCGGATACACACAGCCTTGCATCCTCCCACAGCTGTACCTCCCCACCCTTACAATCCCAGGAGACTCCACCCCCAGACCTCAGGCCCCAGGAATGCTCCTTTGGAAGCTGGGTGGGGTCCCCAGGCAGGCTCAGCTCTAGGGAGCTTCCTGGAGCCGGAGGCTTCATGTGTCAGTTCAGGGAGTTGCCTCTGCAGGGCAGGGCAGCTTCACCTGGCTCCGCAGCTCCTGAGCCTGGGTGGGCTAACCTGGGCCAGGAGTAGTGAGGTGGGTTCTGCCACTGCCCCCACCCCCCTCCCTGTCCTGCAAGGGCACCTTAGCATACCTGGGCTACCCAGGCCCTCCCAGCACCTCACCTTGGCCTCCCAGTTCTCTGCTTCCACAGACTCCGGTAGAGAGGTGTCCTGGGGGGTCAGCAGCTGCACACATCAGGCACTCTGGTTTCCACCTCTGCCCTGAGTCCTGGTCATTGTCACAACCCCTTTCTCCTCCCAGTTCTCTCAGGTCATCAAGGCGCAGGGAAGAGTCCTCAGGCTAGGAGGTAGGACTCACTGTATATCCATGAGCCTCAGTTCCCCTTTCTGGATAATGGGGAGTTTGAGTAAATGTTGGGTTAATATGTTTTGATTCTGTAAAGAACCTCTTTTTGACCTAAGCTGGGAGGGAATCCCTGTTGGGACTGGGAGGCAAGTTCCCCTGATCCCCACTTCCTGGGGGTGGCCCAGGCCCAAGCCTGGCTTCCTTGCACACTGTTACCTGAGCAGGCTGTGCAGACAGGCCCGGCTCAGCAGGAAAGGCCTGTCTTCATCAGCATCTCCAGGGTGGTCTCTGTAATGGCCTGAGCGTCGCCCCGCACTCGGGGCCCTCTGCACATGCTCAGCTGGGTAGGCTCTGGGGTCCAGGCCGATGGCTTGACAATCAGGCAAGCTCCCATCTGTGGAAGCAAACACAACAGCACAGAGATAAGCATGGATACAGGGTAAGCCAGCCAGACAGCAGGGTGCAGAGGGACACCAAGCCGGGAGTCTCTCATACATGGAGTCCCATCCAGCTCCAACCTCACCCCATTATCCCACCAGGGAACTGTGAGACACTCTCTCTTTTTTTTTTTTTTTTTTTTTTTTAAAGAGAGATAGGGCCTCATCTCGCTTTGTGGCCCAAGTAGGAGTGCAGTGGCATGATCATAGCTCACTGCCACCTTGAATTCCTGGGCTCAAGTGATCCTCCCATCTCAGCCTCCCAAGTAGCTGGGGCTACAGGTGTGCACCACCATGCCTGGCTGGTTTTTTAAAAATTTTTTGTAGGGATAGGGTCTCACCATCTTGCCCAGGCTGGTCTCGAACTCCTGGGCTCAAGCAATCCTCCAGCCTCAGCCTCCCAAAGTGCTGGGATTGCAGGTGTGAGCCACTGCGCCTGCCAAACCTGTTTCTTGAAATCCCAGGCTCCTACTGAGAAGCAGTGTTTTTGCACATCTGTGTACACACATGCATATACACGCACATATACTATAGTGGAAGGAACCTGGCCTTTGGGAGTCAGACAGTCCTTGGCTCAACCTTCATAACTGTGTGACTTTGGGCAAGTCAGTTAACTTTTCTGGCTCTCAGTTTTCTCATCTATAAAATGGGAAAAGTGAGATCTTATGAATGGGGAGGAACATCCGGGGAAACTATAATGCAAAGAGCTTATTGACAATGTAGGTGTGAGAGGTGCTGTTCAGAGTGATGGTGGATGTGAATTTCCACAAGGGTGTATATGCAGCTGGCATTTACCCATCTCCATCAGTAACTGGTTATGTCTCTTGTTTTCTTTAACCACCATGGCCCGCCTCACCACCCCCCTGCTTCCTGCCCATTTGTCTGCCTCCTCGAGGTCTGTACTGGAGCCCAGAGGGGGTCTGGGAACCAGGCCTCACGGACTGCTTACAGGTTCTGGTTGCCTGGGAGTTTGTATGTGTGTGATTGAGATTCTGCCTTTGCAAATGCATATCTGTCAAGGCTCAGCTGTCTGGGTAAATATACCTGCATGTGGGTTCCTGGGTCTATTTAGCCTGTCTGTGTGCTTCTCTGTATTTCCGTATGTCTGTGTGGGTACATGAGGGCTTAAGCATGTCTGTGTGTGGGATCGCGCGTTTGCTCAGTTGTGGCTGGTGTGGTCAGCTGTGTGTATGTGTGATGCCAGGTTGAGTGTGTGCCTGGATTTGGTGTCTTCAGTCATACATGTGGGTATGTGCACTTTTCATGTTTCTTCTATTCAGTTTTTGTGTGTGTGTGTGTGAGTCTAGCTAAGCCTGTTTGTATGCGTGTGAGGACACAGGGGTGCATGTGTGCCTGTGTGTAGCCAGGTGAGCCCAGCTATGGCTGGGTGTGAGCATGCCTCGGTGTGCACACGCTCTGCCTGGCTCTCTGCATCTCGCTGTGTCAGGAGCCAAACCGGCTCCTGCCTGTCTCAGAGCTCTCTGGATGTGTGTTTGGCAGGGGGTGGGGGCGTGCGGCTGATCCTCTGCTGTCCCTGCAGGTTTCCAATCTCGAGGCCTGTGACTGCAGGCACTGGTGTCACTGTGGATCAGTGTTCCCTCCCTCCCACCTCTGCCTTTCTCTGTGTTTTCAGGGTCATGGTGTGGTAGTGTGACTGGCCACGGTGTCCCTGTGGGTCTCCTTCACCATGGGTCAGTATGTGCTTGTGTGTGTGTCCATGCATGTGTGGATTTGTGTGACCTTATTGTGTCTGTGCACCACTGCGTGTCTCTGTGTATGTCAGTGGGTCCTTGTGCTATGTCATTGTATGTTTGTGCCAGTATGGCCGTGTGTCAGCGTCAACATGTGTGAGCAGGTCTGTGTGCCATGGTGTGTCAGCACAATGGTGCCCCAGTGTTTGTGTGGTACCTTTGTGAAGGGCTCAGTGTATGAGTGCGTGTGAGCATGCATGTGAGACACCCTTTGTGAGATGGTGTGTGTGTGTCTGTGTCACTGTGTTTGTGTGTGCTTGCTTCCCTCCTTCCTCCCTCTCCCTCCCTTCCTCTCTCTCTCTCTCTGTAGGAGCCAGACAACTCCCCAAGCCTGGATTAGGGACAATTTATCCACAGGCAGAGAAGGAGAATTCCAACCTGCCAGAGCCTCCCTCCTCTGATCTGTCCCCCCTTTCCCTGTGGTTGGGTGGGCACAGAAACACAGCCCGGCAGCTCCCAAGCCCTTGGGGAGCCCCCACCTTTGCAGCTCCCCAGAGGCCCAGGAGGAAGGAAAAGATGAAAAGCTGGGTGGCCCCAGAGCCCTCCAGTGGGGGTAGACTGGCTGCCCCCCATCCAGGCCCCCACAGCTCAGCTCATCTTGGCCCTGTTCTCCTACATATGGTAGTGGTGGGTGGGGGGAGTCTGCATGGGGTCTGCCTGGCCCTGGGGGTTGGGGGGACTTCAGGAGCAAAGCTGCCCTCAGCCCCTCCACAACCTGATACTCCCCAGCAGATAAACGTCAGGCCCCCACCCAGTGTAAATGAACTTCCAACAGTGCCCACACAGGCTGGGGGAGCCGCTGGGAGGCAGAGGACAGTGTGGTGCAGAGAACGCAGCAAGGAGGGGTGCAGGGGCTGGGCTGGGACTAAGGCTCCCTTCACGGTGCTCCAGGCGCAAGGCAGAATCACATGTTTCCCATTAGCTGCTCTGGCCTCCTTGTTCAGGGGGTGTTGGCTGGGGGAGATTTGTTCTGGTTGCAGACACCAGCCGAGACCACACAAGAGAGAGAGAGGAAAAGACAGAAGAGAGAGAGCGTGCCAGAGGGAGAAAGGAAAAGACAGAGAGGAAGAGGGAGAAAGATACACAGGGAGACACAGAGACATGGCGAGAGAAACAGAGACAGAGAGACAGAGAAAGACAGAAACTGGGCGATGGGCAAGCACAAACACAAAAGCAGAGACGGACTGGTGATGAGGGGCTCACGGAAGAAGGGAGATGGAGAGGAAGGTAGAGAGAGCCGGGTGAGACCTCGTCGGAGGCTGAGGGGAGGGGGTAGCTCAGGCCCAGAGTGAGTCTGAGGCCAGTAAGGACCAAGGAAGAGCCCCAGAGGGAAGAGAGGCATGGGGGAAGTGAGCCAGGCAGAGATGGGAAAGGCAGGGGAGAGCAGGGACCAGGGATTTCTACAGGAGCCTGAGAAAAGAGGCGGCGAGGCACAGGCAGGGTGGGCCGGGCACAAGGGCCGAGGGGAGGCCTATGTGGGCAGCAGACAGGCCGGAGCTGGGATGTGTGGGCAGGGGGAGTGGACACGCCCGAGCTGGCCGGGCGGGGGTGGCCAGCGTGCCGAGCCTCCCGCCTCCTGACCCTCGAGCCTGGGAGAGATAACAGGCCCGAATAGTGCTGACTTGCGGTTCAGAAATCCAATATCCTCCCCGGTGCACTGATCGACTACCTGAGCTCCCGGCCCGTGCAGAGCTGCCCCGATTAATCCTGCGGCTCCACAGCCTTAATTAGTTTAACAGTTTCAGGGGCAGGAGAGGCAGGAAATAGGGTCCCCAGGCCCTCAGGGACACAGCTCCCCGCTCCCCATGCAAACCCTGCCTGGTGCCCCACCTCACACACACCTGTCCTGGCCCCAAAGGCCCTTCTCCACACCATCTGAAGAATGCTGGGTCCCTCCGCCTGGGGAACAGTTCCACGGGCTGGCATATGGGTGAGAGGGTAGATCATGCGGGACTGAGCGCCCCCCAACCCGCACTTGTCCCTCTGCTCAGGGCCCCAGGCGTTTCCTCTGGCCAGCCCTTTGGGGCTCTGTGGTCTGCATGGGAAGGCCCCACCAGCTGCCAGCCCCATATCACCAGGCAACATGTCGTCTCTTTAGAGTGAGACACGAGCTCCCAAGTTACTGACAACTTCCCAACAGCATGAGAGAATCACACATGCCACTCCCCACAACAGCCTGCGACGGGCACATGGTGACATCTCACACACACAACAGCCAGAGACAGGCGCACAAGTCGGTGACAACTCTCCTAACGGGATGAACTAAGCACATAACCTGTCGCTTCCCCCAAAGCATGAGATGGGCGCACCTGACACACCTTCAACAGCATGGGGCAGGCGTCTGTCACCCCGCACAATGGCATAACTGACATGCAACCAGGCACCCCCACACCCACTAATAGGATGTGAATGCACAGAGAACCTGTTACACAGCTGACCAAGACACACACAGGCACACACACACAGAACCTGTCACACAGCTGACCAAGACACACACACACACACACAAACATGCACACACAGAGAACCTGTCACACAGCTGACCAAGACACACACACACACACACACGCACACACAGAGAACCTGTCACACAGTTGACCAAGACACACACACACACACACACACACACGGGACAAGTCCCACCTTCCAGGTGTAAGGAAGGCATGGAGCTCTCCACCCACCATACAGCATGAGGCAGGGACACAACCTCGCCCCTGCCTGGGAATCCTCCCTGAAGACAGTGGGACGGGTACACAACATGTCACCTCCCCGGCTGCCTCGGAAAGGTGACAGCCCACCTCACCCCTCCCCTATCACTGTCACCAGCCTGGGTAGTGCTGTCCCTCTGCCTGCAGAGGCGTCACAGCTCACAGGGCATGAATGTCACCCCAGCACTGCCAGAGCCGGGCACAGCCACACACTGCCCCAGTGACAAACACCACTGGTCCCAGAGAAGGTGAAGGCACACAGGGCTCTGGTGTGACCTTGGTCTCTGGACACCAGGAGGGGAGGTGCTGTGGCTTCCCGCCCAGTGGCGGGTGCTGGGGGAGAGGAGTGCTGGGGAGGAAGCTGCTGGTCACACGGACTACCTGGAAATGCCACCTCCCCCAGCCCCCACTCCACTCCATTCACCTCCCCCGGCCCCCACTCCACTCCACTCCACTCCATTTCTCATTCACTGTAGTTGTGTATCTAGGAAGGGGGCCGAATCAGTGGTGGAGGGAGGGCTGTCTTGAGGCCTGAGGAGCTGTTACTATGAGACTGCTTAGAGATCAGTGGGGAGTAGGGCGGTTAGGGGTTGCTATCACCATGTGCTCAGTGGGGAGGGGGTGGGATAATGGCTTGAGACCCCCACAGCTTCCAGGGAAGCACTTCTTCCTTACAAAGGCCCCCTCTCCAAACTTCAGGCCACAGAGCTGGGGACAAGGAGGCCAAAGTCCAGGGACATGACTCACCCAGGGAACAGGCCCAGCCTGCTGGCCATAGTGGTAAGGGAGGCCAAGAGCCAAGAGGCCCGGGTTCCAGTCTGAGCTCCTCCAGGGCCAAGCTGGGTGACCCTGGAGCAGCAGCTCAGTCTCTTTGGCTTTGGGGAGCGGGGAAGGGGCCGCAGTAAGAGAAGTGCCAGGGTCAGAGAAAAGAAGCTGAAGCTGGAGACCAGCAGACAGGAAACTTCAGGCCACGGAGGGCTCCAGCCCCGTTCCCCTGCTTCTTCACAAGGAACCTCAGCTTCCTCATCCGTAAAATAGGGACAACAGTGCCAGCCTCATGAGACACGATAGCATAAAGTGGGCCACTGCTTAAGAAATGGGAAGCTTCTGATTGAAGAGAGGGAGAAATAGACTAAGAGACTTGCCCAAGCCACAGAGCAAATTAGGATCAGCTGAGTTCAGCCTCTATCTCCTGGCTCCCCACCTGGAGCTGTTTCTTTAAGACTGCTTGGAGGTCAAGTGTGGAGGGGGACAGGGGAGATGCTGGGATGTTGTTGAATGCAGTGCCTCCCTGCCGCCCAGTGAAGACCAATGAATCTGACAGGAGTCCCTAAACCCCACTTGGTCCAAAGCTTGGACAAGAGGAGTGGCTCTAAGTGGAGGGAGGCACCCCACCTCCCACCCCACCATGACCAGCAGCAGCACCTGGTGCTCGGAAGGACCAGAGGGTCTGAGATGTCAGTGTCTAGGGCCCCTCGTTTTACAGGAGCCCAGAGAGGGAAAGGCCTAGCCTGACGTCACACAGCATGACAGCAGAAGAGCCTAGAGTCCTGGCCGGGAACAGCCTCAGAGCAGAGTCCCTCTAGCCCCTGGGGGTGGCTGGAGCTGGGGGGCCCTGGGGGACTGAGCAAAGCGTGGCGACAGATGGCCTGCCGAGGCAGCGGCGATCTGGGCGGCTGGCAGGCATGCTCGCTCCCGCGCAGGGAAGCGGCTAATTTTAGCTGAGGCCTCGATGCCAGCTTTGTTCCCCCCACCCACCCGCCGAGGGGGCCCAGCATGCCTTGCGTGCAACCTGCCTCCCCCAGGCACCCCTACTCCCCCGCCTAGCCCCTTGGTGAGTAGTGCCCAGACCCCAGGATCCTAGAACGGCCTGCCTTACCAGGCCTCACCACACCCAGAGGTGAGGCCTGGCTTCCCCACCCAAGGGCCTGTTTGCCCACGATGCCAAGCTCATTCCACGAAGAGGGGCGAGAGAGGAAGGACAGAGGCCACTGCCCAGACTGGGAGGGCGGGCCAGACAGCAGGGGCTGCCAGTCTTGAGGGGAGGCGAGGCACTGTCCTCCACCCAACCCTTAAGGAGACAGGACCCTGATTCCACCCATGCCCTGGACAAACATTCTGTCTGGTGTCCCCCGGCGCTGGTGAGCAAGGGGCGGGAGTCACTCTAGTCTTTCCTTGTTCCTCATAACTTTGACTTTGTTCCAGGAACTCAAAGCACTTTAAAGAAGTCAGACATGAAGCAAGGATAGTATCCCTATACCATCTGGGGAAACTGAGGCATAGTCTGAAATTGCCATCATTTTAGCAAGGGAAGGAACAAATTCCAGGAATCAGTGAGGCCTGCCCTCTAGAGAGCTTCTTGGGCCAGTTTAGCTCCTGGGACTATCTTCTGTTCCTAACCTGGGCTAGTGGAAGGTAGACTAGATGGATGGAGCCCATCCCCTAAAACCCTGGAAAGGCAGACTCACACTCTTGTTTCCTGGTGCCACACTCTCTGCAGGTTCTTTAACCTTGCACCCTCCATTTCAGGTTCAACCACACAAGCCCAGTGGGGCTTCCAGGACATCTGGCCCCTACTAAAAAGAGGAACCCTTTGGGGTGACTCTGGAGCCCCGCCCCCCGCTCCAGCTCCCCAACCTTCACAGGCCTGTGAAGGAAACAACCTGGTAGGAAATAGAGTAAGGAGAACTGAAAGGCCCAGCTCTGAAAGAAAGATATGTATTTAGAAGGAGAAAGTCAGAAGAAAGAGGGGGGCGGGAGAAATCAAGGCAGAGACTCAGATCCAGGAAGAGAGACAGAAAGACGAAGGACACTGAGGCAAAAGAAACAGGGCAGAAAGAGGCTGAAGGAGAAAACGATCTGGAGGGAGGGGGCGAGAGCCAGAGAGAGAGAGAGAGGGCGAGCATGCCAGAAGAAGGAAAACAGCAAGAAAGAGACTCAGGAAGAGAGGGAGACAAGGAGGAAGAAAAAGACAAAGAGAGAGACAGGCAGGATGATGCAGAGACAAAGACACATGCACAGGGGGGAAGAGATGGAGAAGGAACCTGAGGAGTCTGCACAGACGGGCGGAGGCACAGAGCACCAGCGACCCAGGAGCCAGAGACAGACAGAGGGACTGACACACCCAGAGCCCCACAGCGACAGTCGGAGGGTGAGACACACTCAGATGGGGCGGGAAGAGGGGGTGACACTAAGTGTTAGAGTGTGGGGGGAACAGCAGGAGTAGGCAGAGGTGAGGAGGGAGGGGGAGAGGGAGGAGGAGGAGGAGGAGGAGGAGGAGGGATGTCGTTGCCAGAACTGGGGGGGACAGAGGACAGAAATGGAATGTGGGTCTGGGCATGAGGCTCACAGATGCATCGGCTCTGGTTTCAGCTGGGGCAGTTGGCTGCTAGGGTGGGGGGAAGAAGGAGCAGAGCTGTCGAGGGAGGGGGGCCTGTTGCCATGGCGGCGGGCACGGCAGGGGCACAGTCTGCTGGCACTTGGCGCTCTGGGCATGGTAGGGGGCTGACTGAGGGGGAAAGGCAGGGTAAGGAAGAAGCCTCGCCCCTGCCCTCGGGGTTCTACCAGGAAGAAAGTTTCCAGAGAGCCACAGAGATGTTGGGAGTAGAGCACAGCTCTGGGCCCTGCCCAATCCTAGGGAGGCTGCGGAGGGTGCACTGCTCTCCAGGCTGTCTGTGGGCATCCCAGCTTCCTGCATGCGCCTCAGGCTGGCCCTGGGGACCCTCCTCTCTGTCCCCTCCAGTCTAGCTGAAGATCCTGCATGCTGCTGCTTGCTGCCGCTGCTGCTTGCAGGGGAGCAGCAAGATTGTGAATTCAGGATCTGTAATCCTAACGCAGAGCCCAGGCCTACCGGGCTCCAGTTGCCAAGGCGACGGCGGGTCAGAGGGCAGCGCGGGGCGCCCGCTCCTCCAAGTCAGAATCCCAATTGTTAAAGCCCAAGAATAAACAGCTGAAGCGGCCGTCGGGGGGCCGGGAGGGGGGGCTGAGGTCTGCATCGGCTCAGTGTGGTGTTGTCAAGCGAGATGTCACTAATTGTCTGAAGGAACAGGCTGAGGCAGCTCTTAACTGCTTCCGTGCCACCGGAGACACCTTGGCTGCCTGGCCCCATCCCTGGGGCCTCCCAGCATTCCACCGGGCCAGGCTGTTGGTGGGGGCAGTGCTGGCCCAGCATAATCCCTGCCTCCCTTGCACTGCACTGAACCCCACATACTTGTGGCTCCTAACCCTCCTCTTTGCCTAACTTGGAACCTCCCACCTGCAAGCTAAATCATTATGTCCCCAACGCAAGCACCCCCAAATCCACTGGGCCCACAATACTCCTTGTAGCCCAGAACTGCCCCTTTGGCTTGCAAAAGCCCTCCCAGCTCCCACAACATCTCTCCCTCTTCCCAGAAGTTGGGGTTCTGGTCCAGATTTGTGAATTGCAGAGGAAAGCAGGCTTAGGGCTCTTCCAATCTGTGGGGAGGGACAGGGAAGGGCAGAGGCCTCCTATGGGGAAAGGTGAGGCCTAAAGCAAGTCTCTGTGCAACTCCCTGCTCTTAGTCACACGCCTGAACCAAAGGCCTGAAGGGAGCTGGGAAATCTGGTGTCCAGCTTTGATGCTCCTACGTCCTTGCTCTGTGTGACTCTGGAGGCAGTAGTGACTATTCTGAGGCGGGCCCGTGTCTGTAACGCTTGACCAGAGGAACACCCAACCCTGTGGGTGAGAAGGGCCCGATAATACAAGGTGGACAGCCAGCAGAAATGCAGCCGGTAAGACGTTCCATGAAAAACATGGAGCAGTGTGGGGTACACAGCAAACTGCTCAGTGGACGGCAGCTAGCGCTGGCAGTAGGGCTGGTACTGCCCTTACTACAGAGGGCCCTAGAGGGTGCAGGTAATCAGAAAAGATAGGAGGGTAGGTTCTGGGAAGGCTTCCTGCACAAAGTGGTACTTGGCAAGATCTGGGGCAGGTGGGCAGGAAGGTGGAGCACTCCAGGACAGAGGTCTTGTGAGGAGCTTCACCGGAGCAGAGCAGCTCGGTCTCCAGGTCGCGTGTTCAGCCTCTCCTAGACTTGGAAGGGCGAGGCCTTCAACGGTCTCCGCCCCTTAGGCCAGCCCTCCCTCTTCCTCCACCTCCCGCCGACTCCACCCACGGCGCGTCCCGAACACTAGGAGCGTGCCGGCGAGGGGGCGGGCCGCGCGGGCCGGGCTCCCGGAGATTGGTAGCACCTGGAGTGATGTCAGAGGGGCGGGGTCGGGGCTTCGGACACGCCCTCTTCCCCCGGCCCTCTTCCCCGGACCCTTTCCCCCGCCGCGGCGCGGGTCCCCGGGAGGGGGCGCCCCGCTCAATGCGCCCCTCAGGTGGGGGGCCTGCGGCGGGCCGGGGCGCTGTCCGTGGGCGGGGAGTTGGGCGCGGAAACAGGGGATCCCCCAGAGAGCGCCCAGCCCAGCCTGGGGCTGGACGCGTACAAAAGGCGACTTGTTCTTTCTCGGGATGCCTGCGCCTTCTCAAACATACCTACAGCCGCACTCCAGGGACAACTACACCCACACAGCCACACAAAGCCTGTCAGGGTGGGGCGCGGGGGGCTGGCGAAAGCCCCACAAGTCGGCTGTAAGAAGAGCCCTGCCCCGAACCTCCCCACTTGCCACATACTGAAAGCCCCCTCACCCCATCCCACCCCAAATCATCTGGATACTACCCCCCATCACCTAGTGTGCAGCCCTGGGGACACTGACGCAGTCACATTCTGGAAACTGCCTTCTCCCTCATATGGTCTATAGCTCACCAACCCCTGCTCTGGAGTCAGACTGCCAGCTGCAATGTTGGCTCCACACTGTGTGACCTTGGCATCCAATAAGGCCTGTTAAGGTTACTTTTTACTGAGCACTTACTCTGTGCCAATCTTCATCATCACCTAAATGGTGAGTCCTATTAGTCTTATTTTGTAGATGGGGAGACTGAGGCTTGGGTAAAATAGCCTGCCTAAGATGGGCAAGTATTTGAACCCCATGTTCTTCCACGTCGCATCATCTCAGCCTCCCATCACACCACCTTACACCCTAGTACCCCACCACACACACAACCGCAGACAGCAAAGCCATCTATCTCAGAGTTGAGGTGTAATTCTCCACCCCAAACATATCTTGCTGTCACAGTCTAGTACCAGGAGGGTTCTGTCACTACTCAGTGTGTTTGGGGAAGGAAGGAGTGTCTCCTACCTCTAAGCTTCCCCAGCCCTGATGCTGGCCGTCAGGAGTCATAAATGGGGCAGAGTGAGAGCAGCGCCAGAACAGGCTACCTCTAACCTTTCCAGCAGGCTCACCTCCACCTCCCCTGACCCCAGGATGACAAAGCACTGCCATATTGGTTGGGGCGCCTGGCCTGTAGCTCTCCCTGACCCCATAGGCCTGGACCCTCCCCTAGCCCCCAACTCCTGCTGAGAACAAGTAGAAACAAACTCCTTCCTGGAGATGTCAAAGCACCTTTCCTGGGGCAGGCGGCACTGTGATGCCCTGAGCCTGGTTAGGGAGAAGGATCGGGTTACTCTTTCCCCAGCTGTGCCTGGACTCCCTGGAGCTGACCTTTCACCTCAGCCAGGCCAGGACCCAAAGGGGGCTGGAGTCCAGCCTTCACCTCTTGTTAACCCTCTGCATTCCTCATCTTTCCATTCCCCGGCCCCCAGCGGGTCTCAGGAAGCCCAGCCGGGCATGCCAACCTTTCCCTACCCTCCTATCCTAGGGTCCGGTTTCCCAGAGAGCTTTACAGAATGCTCCTCCCTGCCCCCTGCCCAAGCTGCCCTGCCGGGATCAGATACCTCCGCCCAAGCAGCTGAAAATGACCTGGGCTATTTTCGCTCTGGGATCACGTTGCAAACTCCCCCTTGAGCTGGCAGCTTCCCACACCCCTCCAGACCATCGCCCCCCACCCCTCATCCCTCACCCATGGCTACTGACTAACAGGACAGGAGGGCTTTTAGAGACCACTGGCCTAAACCCTTCAAACAGGGATACTGAGGCCATTAGGAGTCAGGCACAGGGCTGGGCAAAGAACCAAGTTTCCTGGGTCCCCGCCCAGGTCTCTTTCTACTGTCTAGCACAGCCTGATCCATACCCTAGATCTCAAATCCTCTGACCCAGCCAAAAACCTAGCCAACCTCCCCTAAGCACCAGAAAGTCACACTGCAGGCTACCAACAAGTCCCTGAGCTGCCCTGCATGTCAGAAACTGCCTTGGCCACACTCTTCTCTTTGTTTAGAACTGGGACCAGGTCTGTACCTGTGTCACAGGCATGTGCACCACTGGAAGGTTTTAGGGGGTGCAAATTGGGAGGAAAGATAGGGAGATTGAGGCCTAGAGGAATAAGGAGATGGACTCAAGCTTTATGTATCTTAATACTTCCCAGCAGCCCCTTGCCCCAGCTTCTTGGTCCCCCCTTTCCATTCTTGCAAACCCAGCCCCCTCCAGGCCCCTGCCCCTGCCCCTCTGCCTCAAGCCCCAGCCCTCCTGGGCAGGAATGTGACTGGTCAGGTCTGAGCTGACCACATGAGTGGTTATAAGGTGACAGACCCCCCCATTCTCCCATCCCCCCAGCCTGGGGGAGCTCACATACCAAGGCAAGGGGTGGGAGAGCTCCTTTAACCCTTTGCAGCCTGACTGTCAGGGAGAAAAGGCAGGGTACTCTACTTCCTGTGACCAGAGCCAGTGTGGGCTGCCAGGTGGAAGGAGTGTAGGAAGAATCTCCTTCAGTGAGTGGGGGTGGAATGAGGGTATCTGCCCAGAGTCCCCACTAGTATTCTCTGCCACCCCAAATGTCTCATCTCATCTCCCATGCCATTTGGAAAAACAGTCATGAGCTGGTGCTGAGGGTGGAGAAGGAAAAGACAACCTCGGGAACCCCTAGTCTGATGGGAGAAATACAACCTTGCCCTGGGGAGTCTGACTGGGGAGACCAGGCACAGAGGCAGGCTGGGACAAAGAGCCTGGAGCAGAGCAGAGCCTGGAGCTGCAGCAGGAGGAGGAAGAAGTCAGGGCAGGAGCAGAACAAGTCAGGTGGGGTCAGACCGGACAGGCTTCCCGGAGGCCCCCGCGGCCCCCTCGGCCCACAGCCCTCCCCCCAGGCTCTGGAATCTCGGGGGTCAGGGCTGAGGGACAGCCCCACCCCCTGCTCCCCTCAGGCTCAGGAATTCCACCAGCCAAGGGGGGGGGGCGGGTGGCTGCTTCGGCCTCTGTCCAAGTTGGCTCCCACTGGACCGGGAACAGCAGCTCCTCCTCGGCCCCCTACCTCACCCAAGCCCTGGGGCTGGCCCCCAGCCCCCTCCCCTCCCCTTCCCAGGCTGGCATGGTGTGTGCCAGGCGCTGGCAGAAAACAAACCCGCAGGGGTGGGTTTGCAGGGAGCGGGGTAACCTTGACACAGTTGCGGCAGTCGCTAATGGCAGACACACACTCCGCCTGTTCTGGGGGGACTGTTGCCGTTGCTAGGAAACCAGCAGCCGCGTGAATGGAAATGGGTCAGTAAACCTGGGGAGAGATAGTGTGACACTCGAACCACTGCAGCTGCTCCAGCCCACACCGAAATCCCTCCTCTTCAATATTTATCACTCCCGCCTGGGCCCTCAGCTCCTGCCAGACCCTGCACCAGCCTGGCCTTCAGCCCTTCACTCAAGGCCCAACAGGCGTGGGGGAGAAAAGATGGAGGGGGTTGCTTATCCATTTTGGGGGGTGGTCCAGACAGGGTGGAATTGGTTCTGGAGGAGATTGAACAGGAAACAGAGTCTAATCCTGTGGTGGGGAAGGGGTTAAAAGGTCAATTCACGCCTGTTCCTGACTTAGGCACCGTGGTAAAATTACTGAGAGTGAGGGGGCTTGAGGCTGCCCGCCTGCTTACCTGTGGAGGGACTGATTAAGACAGAAGACCTCCCTCCAGGTGTACTAGGGCCTCCCTCTGTATAAAGATAGAGGAGACGAGGCACCCAAAACATGGCCAGGATTCACTCACAGCCTGAAAACACCACCGGATGGTCCCAGTACAACCTGACATCTGAGAGCAGCCCAAATGACCAGGAGCTGCCTACTGCCTTACAACACCGTTCTGGACAGCTACGCGTCGTACCCCAGCCAGCCACACACACACTGTTCAGAGGCCCTGACAACACCCCTACAGATACCCCCACAACAGAACATGACAACTCCAATTCCGAACAGTGCCACTCAGTTCAACATCCATAAACAACTGACAAACCCAGGCGCAGGCGAAACCACGCAGTGTGGGACTGTGCTGACTCCAGCCGCTTCCCCAAGAGGCTGGAGCCTCCCTGAGGAGCCTGTCCTGACCCAAAGCCTGGTTCATGGATGTTTCTTCCTCCCTCCCACTGTCAGCCCCCTCGTCCTGCACACACCTCAACACACTGCCCCTGGGATCGCTCTTCTGGAGACACCACCATCCCGCGAGCTAGCTGCCTTGTGCACCGCGCCCCCATTCCCTGGAGGCTGACTGGTCACTGACACACACATTCCCTTCCCCTAGAAGCACGAAGTCTCACAGCCCTGCCTGACACAAGCTCTTGTTCCTGTGCACAGGCCTCTCCACAGACAACAGGGACCCAGGGAAGCAGCGGTGCCACTGGCTTGGGTGATCTGCCCCCTCCACCCACCACAACCTCCACCAGTATCCCTGAAGGGTGTGTCTCAGGAAGGGCCTTCTGGGGGTGGGGTGGGGATACCTTGACAGGAATCTCCGAGCTGACTTAGTTCTCTGTGTGCGCCTATCTCCTAGGATACATCAGTCAACACAGGCTTGGAGCCTGTCAGAGCTAGAAGGTGCCTTAGGGAGCCACTAATCCAACCTCCTTCACTACGCAGGAGGAAGGAAACCAAGGCCCAGAGAGGGGAAGCAGCCTGCCTAACGTCACACAGCCCAACTGCTGGTTGCCAGCCCCTTTTTCTTTCATAGTTCCCCACTGGGAGCCCTCTACGGGTGGGAGAGACACTCGGGAGTAGGGTACAGTTAGCCCAGGAAGACTTTTCTGAGGCCGAGGGAGGTGGACTAGTTGGAAGAGGCATCTGTAGTCCTAGAGAGGAGTTTATGAGAACTGCCCAGCAGTGCATCCAAAGCCATGAGCACCTCGCAGCCCTGGAATTTGGGTCACATAAATTTGGCGGAATCCAGGCTTTGCCAGAAAGAGCTAGTGGATGCTCATTCCTGCTCCATTTCCTATCCCAGGGCCCCAGAGAGGTGTCTCCCCAAACCAAAGGCAAGGGAAGGTTACACGGATCCCTATACCTGGCCTTGAATGCAAGTTCCCTCTGTGGTCCAGGGCATCCCTGCCTTTTATTATTTACATAGATGTCTGCCAGGAAGCCTCTGCGATGCATGAGTAAAGAGGTGTTCTGCTAGGTAGTTTTTATTTCAACTCCATTTTGTAGAAAAGCAAATTGAGGCTCACAAGAGGTAGGGTAATTTGCTGAAGTTGACACAGACAATAAATGGGGCCTTGAGCTCCTTCCAGTACACCAGGGTCTTTCCCAGTGGACACTGAAGGCCAATCAAACAGGAAACAGGGAGAATTGGGGGTGGGGGAGGTTGGGAGTTCACACAGGCCCAGATCCGACATCCTGGGCTGAGGAGGAGCCCCAAGGCATCTGAATTTGAATCTGGGTATCTGGCAGTGGTAGAGTGAAAGGTCAGCAAAGAGATGGGAGGAAGAGGAAAGCCGAATTCCACCAGCCTCACAGCTTGCCTGGACCATCCCCTGGGGAGCCAGCCTGGTGCTTTCTGCCAGCCCCCGCCCCATCCCCAGTGGAAGGCAAAAGGAGCACTGTGAGGAGACGAGTGTGACAGAGACCTTGAGAAGTGAACTCTCACAGGCTTGGTGCAGGGGAAAGGAATTCAAATATTTTGGGGGCTACCTCTATTCCTCGGGATGGGGCTGATGTCACACGGGTGCCCTTCATTTCCCACCCTTACTATGTGCAGATGCTATGCCAACTGATTGACATGTTGTGCAACTTGAAGCCCCACCACAAGGCCATGGCCTATCTAGTGTTATCTAGTTTTTCATGTGAGGAAAGGGAAACTCAGGAGTAAAGGGACTTGTTCAAGGTCACATAGCCAGTAAGTGGCAACTGTGGCATAGGTGAAGGGTGCCTATCCCCATTGCTTTTGTTTACCATGGTGAGGGTATGCTAGGTGGGGGCAGGAAACAACTGAACAGGGGCAACTGGCAGGGGGAGAAGGGTCCACCATCAGATGGGGAAGATGCCTGCTGAGTTGCCAAAAGGTTCATCAGTTTGCATAGCACCAAATGGTGCTGGAAGGGAACAAAATTGTGGGAAAGCGCCCCTTCCCCTCCCCAACAAAGGGCAGGGTAGACCTCTTTCCTTCCCCCACCCACAGTGCCAAGAGTGAGCCCTGAGAGGTCACTTACCTACTCCCCTGGATTCTCAGGGCTCCTGTAAAAGGAAGCCCCTCCCACTCCGGGGCCCTTCTCTGGACTCTGGGGCCTGCAAGGTGCAGAACTGCCCTCAAAGAAAGCCACTGTCGCCGTCGGGGAAATTATCCAGGATTTTCCCAGCCCTCCGCTCCGCAGTTGGGAGGTGGAGCGGCGGCGGAGGTGGGGGGGGGGGGGCATGCTGGGAGAAGACTGCCTTGCCTCCCTCCTAGCAGCCCTCAGACTCCTCTGGCTCGAGCAAGAGGCTCCAGTCCGCAGGCCCAGCAGTTCTCCGGGCCCGAAAAGCCCGCCTCCGAGTTTTCCCGCCGCCATCGCCTTTGGGGCTACCTGGCAGGCTATACTGCCCACTGATCCCTGCCACCTCCGCCCCCCTCCCAGATGAAGCCGCAGAGTTTCTGGCTCCTGGAGGAGGTGACGGGCCGAGAGGGAAACCAGGCGGCTGGGGGAGGGGCGTTGCCTGCACCTGGCCCTTCTCCTCCGCTCAGGCCCGGAGGCGCAGGACTGGACCCCCGCCAGACCCAAAAAGAGAGGCCGGGGAGGCGAGGAGTGCCCCCTCCACTCCCGCAGTCTGGGGCCGGGCGGCGAGGTCTCCCCCTACCACCCTTGCCGCGGAGGCGCCCCCTAGGGTCGGGCGCCAGGCGCCCCTGCCCGAGCCGCGCGCTTAGCTCGCTCCCCCGGCCGGCCGCGCTCTCCAGCTGCAGGAAATTCCAGAAGCTCTCCATCATCCCCGCGCAGCGCGCAGTCCGGGCTGCCAAGGCTCCCAGAAGGAGAGCCACATGCCGGCCGGCCGCGCGGCCCGCCCTCGGCCCCCACCCGGTCCACCCCGGCCGGGTAGCCACGTCGGGCCGGGCGGGGGCCAAGCCGGCCGCCCCTTCCCGCGCCCCGGGCCCGGCGGAATGCGTGGCAGCCCCGTCCGGGGGCTATTTTGAGCGGGAGGGGAGCGGCCCGCCCTCGGTGTTTTCGGCTTTTTCCTGGCCCCCGGCCCGCCAGCCCGGGCCCTCGGCTGCCCGCGGAATCGGGGGGGGGGGGGCCGTCACGTGGCGGGGAGAGGGAAGAGCCGTCGCGATCCGGGTCGGGCTCAGGCTCGGGCTCGGCCCGGGGACTGGAGGCGCCCGGCAGCGGTCCGGACCTGCGCTCTCGGCCGGGGCTGACTGGCGGGGTTATTAATAGCGCGCCTGGCTCGGGCAGTGGCTCCAGGGCGCCCGCTACCTGCACGCCCCTCCTCCAGAGAGCACAGGCAGCCCGGCGCTCCCTCCGCAGCGGCGGACTGAGGCCTAACTGGATAGCGCCACCGTGAACCGGCGGCCAATCACAGGCCTCGATTTCCTTACCTGTAAATTGGGGATGAGCTACCTGGCTTTATAGGGTAGGTGCCATATTAAGGTTTTGTTCCTCTTCTTGGGCAAAACGCTGTCACAATTGGGGGACTCCGTTTTCCTTATTAAAATGAAGGGGTCTGAAAAGGCCCTCTGCAGGGAAAGCATCCGGACATCCGAACAATGCGTTTTCACTGACCACCTATTTGTTCCTAGCGACTACCCAATGATCACTGCCAACACGGGGCACCTGCCCTGCATTGTTAGCATGCGCTCACTTAATTATAAGTCCTCCATAAAGTAGGTAATGTTATCCCCTTTTTGTTAACGAGGAAGCTGAAGTTCACGATGAAGGTTAAGTGACCCACCAAAGGTCACACAATGTCAGAGCCTAAAGTCAGAAACTCTGGTTCCAGAACCCATTAACCACTAAACACAGTGTTCACCCTGACACAGGCAGGATAAGCATTGCTGCTTCCCTCCTCCCTTCCAGGCAGTCCCTGGGGACTCCTGCTCTGGTCCCAGTTCCAGGCATGAGGGTCTGTTCTCAATAGCTGCACTGGGGCCATTTCCACCTCCATCTACCCATAGGGACATGGGGAGACCATACCAGTGTCACCCTTACAACAGTGGAGGCTGGTTTTGGGCATGTGGTGACCCGTGACCCTGGCCCTGTCTAGGCACTGGCCATCCTGAGTCTAGCACCTCACACACACATATATACAGTGCATCCCAGTGCTCACCACCTGCCTACACCCCCCAACACCAGTACCCAGTCATGACATGAATGCAGAGACCAGCACCCTACCTTGCACTGGTGACAGCGCCCCCATCACAAAGCCAGCAGCTTCAGACAGCATCCCTCAACATTCTTCCTGGCTACTCTGTCCCCGTCCCCCACTCCTCTCCAATAGCTCACACTCCAAACCCCACAATGGATGGGGAAACTGAGGCCCAAGAGGAAGGGATGGGAGGACACAGTCATCCCTCCTGAGACCCGGGGATAGGATCATAAATGAGGAAAGAAAATTGCCTTTGGCCAGTTAATGACAGACATGGGCATCCAACAGAAATCATTCAGCTCCTGGTTGGTTGCCCCACTGCAGCCCTCTGAATCTGTTCAGCTCCTGCCGTGCGGCAGCTAGAGGGGCCCCCATGATAGGGTTCTAGAAATGGGCACCAAGCTGCAATCAGAGTCCTAAGGACTAATCTCTGCTCCCAAGTGTCAGTCCCAGACTACTGGGCCCCCAGGTTTCACTAATCCATCAAATTCTAGACTCAGCCCAGCCTCAGAACCATGGGGGCAGGGGCACCTGGGGGTGAGGGGAGATGGCATACAGGGGGAACAGCCTAGGACAGGGCCTGGAGCTGCTTCCTGCTCCCCCCACTCCCAAGCAAGGAAGCACAAAGGCTGGCAGGCCCCCCACTCCGCCCCGGAAACCTGGCAGTTTATTTCTGTCTCTGGGCCCCCTGTTTCCACAGAGTCAGTCCAGGAAGGCTGGCAGCAGCTGGCTTGGAGGGGTGGAGCTCCTGCTCTCTCAAGGGTCCAGCTGCCACCCTGCTCCCTCCCCCTGACCTGCCAGGCCAGACAAGGCTGAGGTGACACTGGGTAAGGGACAGGAACTGGGGGCCAGTGCTCAGAGGTGATACTGAATACCCTGAGAGGCCAGAGCCCTGACAGAGATTCCACCTGAGGCCAGGGAGTCAAGACTCCAGGGGAGGGAAACTCCCACTCCCCAGCCCATAGCCCAGATGTTCTCCCAGGCAGTCAGACTACACCCAGTTTAAGTCTGCTAAGGGTGTAACCTCTGGCGAGTGCAACCCTACTTATTGAAGATTATTCTGGCTCATAACTCCTCTGGACCCTGGTCCCAAAGAAAAGTCAGTTTCTAAACCTGTGCTGTCCAACATGGTAGCCACTAGCCACATGTGACTGTGGCTAGTCAGAACTGGAATGTGCTGTAAGTACAAAATATACACCAGATTCTGAAGTTTTAATACATTTTTTAAATGTAAAATATCTCAATAATTTTTATAATGCTTATACATTGAAATAATAGTATTTTGGATATACTGGGTTATATAAGATAATTTGTTGGGCCGGGTGCAGTGGCTCACACCTGTAATCCCAGCACTTTGGGAGGCCGAGGTGGGTGGATCACCTGAGGTCAGGAGTTCGAGACCAGCCTGGCCAACATGGTGAAACCCTGTCTCTACAAAAAATACAAAAATTAGCTGGGTGTGGTGGTGGGCACCTGTAATCCCAGCTACTTGGGAGGCTGAGGCAGGAGAATTGCTTGAACTCGGGAAGTGGAGGTTGCAGTGAGCTGAGATTGTGCCACTGCACTCCAGCGAGGGCAACAGAGCAAGACTCCGTCTCAAAAAAACAAAAACAAAAACAGATAAATTGTTAAAATTAATTCCACTTACTTCTTTTTACTTTAATGTGGCCACTTGAAAATTTTAAGTTACATATGTGGCTTGTTTTTTTTTTTGACACGGAGTCTCACACTTTCACCCAGGCTGGAGTGAAATGGTGTGATCTCGGCTCACTGCAACCTCCACCTCCCATGTTCAAGTTATTCTCCTGCCTCAGACTCCCAAGTAGCTGGGATTACAGGTGCCCACCACCATGCCCAGCTAATTTTTTGTATTTTTAGTAGAGACGGGGTTTTACTATGTTGGCCAGGCTGGTCTTGAACTCCTGACCTCATGATCCACCTGCCTTGGCCTCCCAAAGTGCTGGGATTACAGGCGTGAGCTACCACACCCGGCCACATATGTGTCTTCTATTATGTGTCTACTGGATAGTCCTGTTCTAACTCTTTTTTTTTTTTTTTTTTTGAGACAATGTCTGGCTTTGTCACTCAGGCTAGAGTGCAGTGGTATAATCACAGCTCGCTGCAGCCTTAATCTTCTGGGCTCAAGCAATCCTCCCACCTCAGCCTCTTGCATAGCTGGGACTACACGCTACCATGCCCAACTAACTTTTTAACGTTTTTGTAGAGACAGGGTCTCACTATGTTGCCCAGGCTGGTGTTCTAGGTCTTGTGGGTTCTGGCTTTGGACTAAAGCTTTGCCTTCTCTAGATCAATATCTGTGTGACTTTAGCTCACTCACTTTCTCATATCCAGACCACAGCCTTATGTGTTAGTCTAAATCTCACCACCCCATACCACCCCACCTCAATTTTCTGTGAATCTAGGTTCAGCCAGAGATTATGGCTTAGTCTGCTTTATACACACTATTTAGTGCATTTCTTGTTCATCAATCCCCAATATCTAGATCTCAGCAAGAGTGTGACTATAGATCACCTTTCATGTTAACTTGCCACGGATCTAAGGTTCCAGCCTGACAGGCCAACATTGTTTGCTTAGATCACTGTCTAATTAGGTTTAAAATCTACATACCCCTCAGGAGGAATAAGGTTCTAGATCAGAGGTTGGCAAACTATGGTCCATGGGCCAAATGTGGCCTGTTGTCTGTTTTTATAATTCAAGTTTGATTGGAACACAGCCATGCTCATTCGCTTATGCACTGTCTATGACTGCTTTCAAGGTACAATAGCAGAGTTAAGTACTACTCATGACAGACACTGAATGCTTACAAAGTCTAAAATTTTTACTTTCCAGAATGACTGTTTTAGATGAGCAACAAATCCAACCTATTATAAATTTAGATTCCAGTCCAAGACCATGGCCTAGTCTAATCTAGATCACCTCCTGCTGTGGTTCGAGACAGTGCTGCTGACCAGGATCTAAAACCAGAGCCTAACACTGGTCCCCTGGTGCTTGGGTTCCGAATCCTACTCTGATCTCAGCAGATGGGCCCCAGGACTCCTCTCTGGGATAGAAAGGGTGTCTCTACTTCTTAACTCCCCTAGAGAGATCAAGGCCCATGGGCCCTTCTTGATGGCCTTGGGATGTGGGAGGGAGGGTAGATTCCAGAGACAGCACTGGAGGCTGAGTCAAAGAGTTAGGGGTAAGTCCTTCCAGAACAAGGGGGCAAAATATAATGAGGCCAAGAGATAGAGGAGCCCCACCTCCACCCCTTCCCGGCAGGCTCCAGAGCAGGTCACTTAGCTGGGGGTCATGTGGGACAGATACCAAGCCCTCTGGAAGCCAGGCCAGCGAGCTCTAAATGAAATCCGCATCTCCAGCCCCTTACCTCCACTACCTGATATGTCTCCCCTCAGGGCTGAGCTGGCACCACTACCCCTCTTCCCTTTTCTCCTGCTCTGCTATCTCCATGGCTTTCTTTGAAAACCTTCCCATACCTGTCCCCTTCCCTGCCATTTCTTCTTCCTGAATCCTAGAATCCTTGGCTAATCTTTGTGGTTAAGATCTCAGGGTCTGGGCCGGGCGCGGTGGCTCAAGCCTGTAATCCCAGCACTTTGGGAGGCCGAGGCGGGCGGATCACGAGGTCAGGAGATCGAGACCATCCTGGCTAACATGGTGAAACCCCGTCTCTACTAAAAATACGAAAAACTAGCCGGGCGTGGTGGCGGGCGCCTGTAGTCCCAGCTACTCGGAGGCTGAGGCAGGAGAATGGCCTGAACCTGGGAGGCGGAGCTTGCAGTGAGCCGAGATCGCGCCACTGCACTCCAGCCTGGGTGACACAGCGCGAGACTCCGTCTCAAAAAAAAAAAAAAAAAAAAAGATCTCAGGGTCTGGATCTGACAAGCCCAGGCTTAACTTCCAACTCTGACTCTAGGCAAGCCACTTCATCTCTCTAGGCCTCCTCAGTTTTCTCATCTGTAAAATGGCAAATAACAATGGTAACTATTTCACAGGTTGTTGTATAGCTTTAACAAGATCCTGAGGTGTATCGCTCTGCCCAGTGCCTGGCACATAGTAAGCATTTAATGCTAGCTGCTATTTTTATTACTGTTGACCATCTAGCTTAGTTCCGTAGATGGACTTCAGCAGGTTTATAAGCCTCACAAAATTTTAACCAACCAAAAACTTGGTTTCTGTTTTTGTTTTGTTTTGTTTTTTGGAGATGGAGTCTCACTCTCTCGCCAGGTTGGAGTGCAGTGGTGCGATCTCAGCTCATTGCAACCTCCGCTTCCCGGGTTCAAGTGATTCTCCTGCCTCCCGCTCCCAAGTAGCTGGGATTACAGGTGCGCATCACCACGCCCAGCTAATTTCTGTATTTTTAGTAGAGACAAGGTTTCACCATGTTGGCAGGCTGATCTTGAACTCCTGACCTCAGGTGATCTGCCCACCTCGGCCTTCCAAAATGCTGGGATTACAGGTGTGAGCCACCACATCCGGCCTATTTTGTTTTTGAGACAGGGTCTCGCTCTGTATCCCAGGGTGGAGTGTAGTGGCATGATCATAGCTCACTGCGGCCTCAACCTCCTGGGCCCAAGTAATCCTCCCACCTCAGCCTCCCAAGTGGGATCACAGGCATGTGCCATCACACCTGGCTACTTAATTTTTTTTTTTTTTTTTGAGACGGAGTCTTGCTCTGTTCCCCTGGCTGGAGTTCAGTGGCCGGATCTCAGCTCACTGCAAGCTCTGCCTCCCGGGTTCACGCCATTCTCCTGCCTCAGCCTCCCGAGTAGCTGGGACTACAGGCGCCCGCCACCTCGCCCGGCTAATTTTTTGCATTTTTAGTAGAGACGGGGTTTCACTGTGTTAGCCAGGATGGTCTCGATCTCCTGACCTCGTGATCCGCCCGCCTCGGCCTCCCAAAGTGCCGGGATTACAAGCATGAGCCACCGCACCCAGCCCTAGCTACTTAATTTTTTATGTCGCCCAGGCTCAAAACTTTTTTAAAAGTTTTTTTTATTTTTTTTAATTTTTCTGGAGAGAAAGACCCTAGGTCTCATCATCTTCTCAAAATGGGTCCTTAGCCAAAAGGGTAGCCAAGCAAAAAAAAAAAAAAAAAAAAAAGGGCAGGCACATGCCTTTAGTTCAATCCAAATGGGAAAACAGAGGTGCATAATAAAGAAGGGACCCTCAGAAAATCTGGGCAGATCCAAGGCCAGAACCCAGGGGTATCCTCTCCCAGGCCCTACTCCTTCCACCAGTCCAAGTGGTCTCTCTGATCTGACCTCATCATTTCTCACCTGCTTGGCTGTGGCAGCTTCCCAGTGGGCTCCCAACCTCCAGTCGCCTCCACTGAATCTCCTCCACCTCGAGCTAGCTACACCTTCCTCAAATCCCATTCTCACGACACTGCGTCTCTGCCCTGAAACCTTTAACAGCTCCCTACTGCTGGCAACATCAAGGCCGAGGTCTTTAGCCTGACATTCAAGGGCCTTCAGAGCCAGCTCCGGCCCCACCAACCTCCTGGCTGTTCCCTCTCATCTGGTCAGCAGGGCTGACTTCTTCCTCTCCTCTCTTGCCCTCCCCTGAGTCTCAACGCCACCCACACACTCACTCCGTTCTGGACAGATTCTGCCCCTTTGCTCAATCACACAGTGTCTCAGGCCTCCCCTGCTATGCCCTCGGGATTGCCTCTGGGTCCAGCCAACCTCTGAACTCACCCTGATTCTGCCAGACCAGCAGAAGCTGGCCAGGCTTGGCTCCAGGAAACAGGCCTCTGCCCCTGCTCTCCAGTGCAGCTCCATCCCTGGACATTGACCCACCTCGGCACTGCCCACATCCCTCCAATTCCCATCTCTTTTGTCTGTCCTCTAGACTTTCAGGAACAGAACAGCGAATCCCACAGGGAGTTAGCAGGTATAGCTCTGTCCTCAAAGTCATGACTCCTGATTCAGTCGGATTGTTGTCTTCCAGCCACAGTGTCCTTATCTATAAAATGGGGATGGCAATACCTGCATCTCACTTGATTCTCATGAGGAATAACTGCCTTGTAAACTGGAAGGTGCTTTTTCTATTAAAACCTACCATACAAATAAGAGTAACAACAGCCTCCATCTGTACACTGATTTAAAACTGCAATAACCCTGTTAACGTGGGCTTGCCCGATGCCCCTTCTCTGATTCATTTTCCTCCTTCATACATATCACCATCTAATGACCATTTATTTCACTTGTTTTTACATTAACTGTTTTACCCTTTAAATGTAAGCTCCTTGAGGGCAGGGATTTGTGTCTGTTTTGTTCACTGCTGAGTGTCTTAGAAAAGTGCCTGACATCAAGTGTGCACTTGATGGTTAAGGAATGAATGCATGAGTCAAGTGCTTACAGCGTGCCAGGCACTGTGCTAAGCACTCCTCACAGAGCATCTCATCGGAGGGGTCAGGTACTTTGATGACCCCTCATTTTGGAGATGCGATGTTCAGCTGACTTGCCCTGGTCACGTGGTGGGATGCAACCTAGCTAGGAATGGACTGCAGAGCCTGCTTTCTTGATCACTATACTGTAGTTTCTGTCCAGATGGGGGTTTATTTCTATTTCTTTTCTTTTTTTTTTTTTTTTTTTGAGACAGAGTCTTGCTCTGTCGCCCAGGCTGCAGTGCAGTGGCGCAATCTTGGCTCACTGCAACTTCCGCCTCCCGGATTCAAGTGATTCTCCTGCCTCAGCCTCCCAAGTAGCTGGGATTACAGGCGCCTGCCACCACGTGGGGTTTTACCACGTTGGCCAGGCTGGTTTCGAACTCCTGACCTCAGGTAATCCGCCCACCTCGGCCTCCCAAAGTGCTGGGATTACAGGCGTGAGCCACCGTGCCCGGCTGTTTATTTCTATTTCTACATTAGCTAAGCCTCTCAAATCTGTCACCCTTCCTATGTCCCTGAGGCCACCAGCCCTCCCAATCCTCATCCTGATCTCACTCAGCAATTTCCTCCCACTTCTCGGCCCTAAACTGCTGTTCATTCTCACCTCAGGGCCTTTGCTGGTGCTGTGTACCCTGCCTGGAATGCTCTGGCTCCCCCATCTCTACCCATTTCTCAAGATTCACCTCTCCCGGGAAGCCCTCCCTCCAGACTTCATTTGCTCCCTTCCCTGAGCTCATGCCTTGTTGTTTATTGCTAGTAAAACCCACTCGGGGAGTGTACGTTGATTTGGTTCATTCTCTAATTGTTTCCTGAAGTTGAAGGCCTTGCCCACCTCTGTCCTTCCTTTCTATTCCCTCTGTCCCTCTCCTGGCCAGGTCTCCCCCTCCTTCCTCTGCTGGATTAATGCCCTCACCCCTAACTCGTCTCTTAATCAGGTTTAAAGCTTTGTGATTAATAGTATGGCTTTTGAGTCTCTCAAACTGCAGCTCCACCCTCTCCCTATTAAGCTGTGTTTCCTTGAGCGTGTCACTATACCTCTCTGAACCTGATTCTATCTGTGAAATAAGGATAATATGAGCACTTGCTTCATGAGCAAATGTGCCTGGCACATAGTAAGCACTAAGTATCAGCCCTTTATTATTTCTATAGCATCTTATCTTGTCACTTATCTCCATTCTAAAGTCTTCAGCCTCCTCTCTGCCTCCTTCCCAAACAGTTGTCCCTTCTTTCCAGATTATGACGATGATAATAAGATTGCTAACATGACCCCTTACGATCTGCAGTGACTGGAAACATGTCTGGCACCCAGCAGTTGCTTGGTATTAGTTGTTGAATAAATTAATCAGCTAATTTAATCCTCACAACACCCTATGGAGGAGAGAAGAACTAGTATTATATTCATGTTACAGACAAGGAACTCAAGGCCCAGAGAGGGAAAGCAGCTCCCAGGGGCTGGGATTTAAACCCAAGCAGTCTGACTCCAAAGCCGGGCCGCTCACTGCCCATTCCATCCTCGCCATTCCTATCCTGATCTGCTCTGATGCCAACCCCAGGGAGGGACCCTTTCTTTCTCCAAGTATTGGATCTTAGCATCTAGAGAGATGCTCACTGAGCCCCTGCTCCAAAGCTAAACCTTCATGTTTTATCTCATTTGAGCCTCACAAAACCCTATAGCATCAGTGCCATTATTATTTCCCCTCAACAGGTGAGGAAACTGAGGCTCAGAGAGGCGTCAAGTAACTAAGGACACACAGGATTCAAAGCCCAAATTCTTTAAATGACATGATTTTTTTGCAATGTTTTTCTCTTATGGTTTTATCCAGCTGTTGGGAATGGACGTATCTGCCTTGTTTTCCCAGTGAGCTGGGCAGCAAGCTCTCTGAGGCCAACCCTTCCGCCTCTCCCATTGGTGGCCAGCACTGTAGCAGGGTGAGTTGTGTTCTATAGAGGCTTCTGAACCGCTGATCTGCACACTCCTAGGGAGGCACAGCCTGACACTCTGCCTGTTTCCCCCATAGCACTCTGCCCTATCACCCCATCAAACTTAGTGTTGGGAAGGGCAGGGCTAGGTCTCCCCTTCGACCTAGACTAGAGGCTCCCCAGAGATGCCTTATCTCCCAGGAATTCAGGGCTCCCATCTCCTACTTAGGACAACAAGGGGGCAGGACAGGCCAGGTGCAGTGGTTCATGCCTGTAATCCCAGCACTTTGGGAGGCCAAGGTGGGTGGATCACCTGAGGTCAGGAGTTCGAGACCAGCCTGGTCAACATGGTGAAACCCCGTCTCTATTAAAAATACAAAAATTAGCCAGGTGTGGTGGCAGGCGCCTGTAATTCCAGCTACTTGGTCTGGGCAACATGGCAAAACCCTGTCTCTACTAAAAATACAAAAAATTAGGCAGGCGTGGTGGTGCATGCCTGTAGTCCCAGCTACTTGAGAACAGAATCACCTGACCCTGGGAAGTCGAGGCTGCAGTGAGCCGTGATTGCTCCACTGCACTCCAACCTGGGTGACAGGAGTAAGACCCTGTCTCAAAAAAAAAAAAAAAAAAGAAAGAACGAACAAATGAACAAACAAGGACTCTGGATCCCAGCCTTTCAAGTTCAAAGGGCGGCTCCACCACATACTGACTGTGTGACCTTGGGCAAGTCACTTTACCTTTCTATGCCTTAGTTTTCTGATATATGAAACAAAGACACTAATAAAAGGGCTGCTATAATGATTAAGTGAAGATCTATTTACAAAGTTGGAATCGTATCTGGGACATGGTAAACACTATATACGTGTTTGTTAAATAAATAAAAGTTGAGCTCCACCTAGCACTGGAAAGGTCCCCGTGGTAGGGTACAGAGCTACTGACAAAGCCCGTTCCAAACATATAACTGAAGACACACAAGGAAACGTGAAGAGGTAGCAGAGACCGCACACCTTTGGGAAGCCCCTTGTGGCAGGGACCCACTCCTCCTCCCCACATCCTCCAGAGACAGAGGACCCCATTTCCTGGCCTAATCAGTCTTCTGTCCTAATCCCCCCACCCTAGTCCTCAAGCCACTTCCCCTCCCCTCCCTCCAACTGTTAACTCTTTCCATGCAATCAGATTGTGGCCAGAATTCAGGCCCTGCTGCTTAGTTGCTGTGTGACCCTGGGCAAGTTACTTAGCCTCTCTGAGCCTCAGCGAGCTCCTCTATACAAGGGGATAATCCCCCTGGAGGTCTGTCCTAGGGATTAATGAAAAACTGAACTCATACCCACGGATATGCCCATAGATACTAAGACATGCTGGTGTCCCACAGTCCTGAAAATGTGGATGGGGATGCTGTTTGGGCACTGGGGTTGGGGAGAGGGGAAAGGGGCTGCTGTTAAAAACTGACCCCAACTTCAAAAGTTTCCCCAAGGGTGCCTAAGCACCATCCAAGGCAAGTTCCCCATCCTTCCAACCACCATCCTATGACATCAAAATACTGTTTATTGAGAGACAGGCAGGGGCCTCAGGTCAGGCCCCTCATTGCCACAGTCACTACTTCCAAGGCCCTGAAGCAGACCTGGGTGAGAAAAGGGAGGGAAAGGTGGAGCCACAGGTGAGATGGGAGGAGAGGACCCCTGGTGGGGAGGACCCCTGGGATGAGAGGGGCAGAAGGGGAGAGGGACAGGCACCCAAGGACCTCCCTCTCCCCCACCGCTAACCGGGCAATCACCTGGCCCAACCTTCCACCCATTCGAAAGGGAAGAGGAGCCAGCAGCAGTAGGTTATGACAGGCGATTACCCGTCATTAATTAATTAAAATAAACAGCAGATTAAATACAGCAAAATTAAAATAGCACAGGAAATTAATTCTCTCCCAGCCCCACCTCACAGGTGAGGTGCTTAACGGGCCCCTTGTAGCCAGGATCCAGGGCAGCCTGGGCTGGGGGTGTGTGTCGCCAAAACCTGCCTTATACCACAACTCCCGACAGCCCCAAATATCAACGGCGGAGCCCAGCCACCCACAGGCATCCACCTGGCTCTGCCACCCCAAGATTGGCCTCCTGGCTCCTTATCCCTGGGGGACTCTAAGCCCTGCTCCCTAGTGGGCAGGAACGGTCCTGACACCTTCTAGGTCAGGGGTTGGGCACTGGGCCCTCCTAAACACATGGCCCACATCTACCACACAGGTCAGGGCAGAAGAAAGGAGGGCCCCTGGCCCTCTCTTCTGGGTCCCCTCTGGGGCTTGGAGTCAGGCCTCGGCAAGACCCCCCAACTTCTGTGCTGAGCCCCTAGCCCCTCATTTGGAGTGCCCCAAAATCCATCTCTGAGGACCCCTCACTTTCCTCCACTCTTTGGCTTAGGATGCTCTGGAAGAAAGCACTGCTGAGGCCCAGAATCCCAAGCCAGAAAATGCCTGACCCAGCTGGCTAGACCAACCAACCCCTAGGACGTGATGCCAGAATTGCCTCCTACATAAGACTAATCGGCTCATTGCACAGATGGGGAAACTGAGGCCGGGGAGGACAAGGCATTTTGTTTGTGGTCTCCCAATGACCTAGTAGGAGAACCTAAAGCTCTCTAAGGGGTCCGTTCCATGTCACCGCTACAACACTGGATTTTCAGAGGGCAGCTCAGTTCCACGCTGCCCCCTCCCAGCCTAGCTAGCCACTGAGACCTTGCCTCCATAAGCCCATCTGACAATTTTCCCTTCTGTCCTGTGCAGCAACTGGTTAGACCTCAACCAACCTCAGTTCCTGCCCTCGGGCTTGCTGTTCACATAGTTTGCTTGGAAGCTCCTTCCCCAACTTCTCCCTGCCCAAATTCTACCAGCCAGCTCAATACCAGTTCCTCCATGAGCCACCCAGAACCCTGACAACTTCCTTTAAGCTTCTGGGGTGGAGCTGAAAGCGAAGACTCCCTCTCTGCGGTCTGTGTGATACGGTTATCAGGTGAGCTTTCTGTAGACTAAGAGAAGAGTCTGGGCCCCAGCAGCTGGCACAGTACCCAGCTCTCAGAAGATGCTCAGTAAATCTCTTCATCTGATGTCCCTCCATATCCAAGTGATAACTGACAATAATGGCTGTCATTTATTGAGCAGCTACTACAAGCCCAACAGCTGCACTGCCCCATCCTTGCACGACGAACCTTGCTCACAGAGGCTGTATGATTTTCCTAAGGTCACTCAGCTCAGGAACTGGAACCCCACTGATCCTTAACTCTAATTGGATCTCCTCTCCATCCTACTCACCACTTCTAGGTTAGACCATCATCTCCCACTTGCACTTCCTAAGCCCCTCAACTAGCCTCCCTGCCTCCAGTCTCTCCCTCCCTTGGTCCTGCCACCAAAGATTTCCCATAACCCCTTGTAGCCCACTGGATAAAACTCAAGCCCCAGGGCATGATATCTACACGCTGTGACATCTGCCTTCTGGCCTCTTTGCAGTGTCTCCTCTGGTCTGTGAATGTCCTCCGCTTTCCCAGCATAACACACTTGATTCACTTCCAGGCTTTGCATACGCTATTCCCACTGCCTGGAACACCCTTCCCACGCTTCCTCTTATGAATTCCTACACATCCCTCAACATCCAAGATCAAGGGTTACTTTACAATGGAGTTGGAAGAGACAGGCAACAAATAGGCTGGTCACAAAACTGAGAGCCCTGTGAGGGAAGGGCTCATGTCCATCTTGGTCACTACAGTATCCCCAGGGCTTAACTCATCAATGCTCAATCAATATTTGTTGAATGAATCAGTGAATGCTCTGTATAGACCTGCTGACTAAACAGAGAAATGACAAAAGAATACAAGGCCACAGTAGGCAGGGCCGGAGGTAGACAGGGAGAGACTGAGGCCAGGAAGGGCAAGGACACGGTGAAGAGCAGTAACAAATACCGTCAGAGCTAATCTGCAGCAGGCCACACTCTTGGCAGAGACAGTGTTTATGAGAGACAGAGGAAGGAAAATGATGGTGTGAGGGAGGCTCTCAGTGTGTGTGTGTGTGTGTGTGTGTGTGTGTGTGTACATAGGCAAGAAGAGGTGAGGACACATGTGTGTGCTGCATTTGTGAATTGGCCTGTGTGAGAAGGCAGGGAAGTATGCAAACATGTACATGTGTGTGTTTGTCGGGGGGCTGTGTACGCATGCCATGAGGGCTTGGATATCTATGAGTGTGTGTGTAAGGCTGTGTGTGTGCACAGGATGCCGTGTACATGATGGAGGTTGTGCACTTCCGCTAGGAGGGAGTCATTGAGAAAGACAAGAGGAGACACATGAAGGAGGGGCGAGTGAGTGAGAAACTATATATGGGGGGCTGTTGTGAACATGTGCATGAGGAGATGGTGTCCCTGCAAGTGTGACCAGTGGGGAACATAGGTAAGAGGTGTCAGGGCTCTGCTGAGGGTGCAGCTGCCATGGCCTCGACCACAGGCCTGGTGCCAGAGGTGGGGGCTGGCCCTGGGCCCAGGGTGGGGGGTTCTGACAGAGCAGAAGATTCCTCAGAGTCCTCCCTGGAGCCACAGGCGCCAGATTACCATGTCCCTAGGCAGGGAGGTCGAGGAGGAGGCCCAGATGTGCGTGCGCCTCTACATCTGTCCACAGTAAAACCTCTGGGCATTTCTTTGTCTTTGTCTGTGTCCGGGTGTGCACGCCTATGCTTGTGTGAGTACCTCCGGCTGTGTGTCTGTGCCTGTCTTTGTCTCTATATGTTTTGGGCCTTTGTCTCAGTGTGTGGCTGGTGATCTATGCCTGTCTGCATGGCAGTGTCTGGTTTTGTGGGTGTCTATGTGTGTCCTAGACTCCATGCATGTCTAAGTAGTGGGTGCCAGCATCCTGCTGGACTGCTGTTTGCATTTGTGGGTCTATGCGGCCTCGGTGTGAGTGAGGGCAGATTGTGTTTTTGAGACTGTGGGTCTAGGCCTCGGTGTATCTAAGTGTGTGCTTGTGTTTCTGTATGGGAGACTATGCCATGTGTTGTAGTATAGAGATGCTTATCTGTCTGTGTGATGTTTGTGAGACCAAGGATATGTGTGTGTCTGTGTCTGTGTGTGTGTTGGGTGTGAGGGGTTTGTCACAGACTGGTGAGCAAGTTAATCTCAGACTCCGTGACACGTGGAATAAAATCACGCTCCCATAATGGGATCATTCGTCTTCCTGTCCAAGGAGAGAACCAACTCTTCACCCTCCACCCTGGGGGAGCCAGTGGGGCCAGGGCCAGGCACCGGCCCCCACCCAGGCTGCCTTCTGGCCTCAGCACCCCCACCCCCTCCTCTGCTGCACCAGGCTCATTCTGCCTCCAGAGTGCCCTAGTGCCCACTGTGGGCTGGGCAGGGCTCCAGGACATGTGACTGGGCCTTAAAGGCCTGTCCTGGGCCCCCTGCCCCACCCACTGCTGAGGAGGGCCCTGCCCTGAGATGAGAGCTGGGGGTGCAGGAAGGACTCTTTGGGCCCCTCCTTCTCCTGGAGGGGAGGGATGAGCTGCAGGCCCGGCCGGGATTTTCCATCTCTCAGCAACAAGATTCCTGGTGAGCAGGCTGCGGGGTTTGGCAGGGCGCCTGCTGGAGACCCGCCCTCACCCGCCAGGATGCCTGGGTCCCTGGGGCCAGGCAGCAGCGGGTTCCCTGGGGAGCTGGGGGTGGGAGGCCCACAACTCCAACCTACTGTTTGCCTGGGCCTGTGGGAAAGCCAGACCCTTCCAGGCCCATACCTCCCAACCAAAGATGGCTCCCCAGCACCCCCAGCAAACCACTACCCTTCCTCTGGCCTCCCCCAAGCCCCAGCCTTAGCTTAAGAAAGCATTCCCAGGCCAGCCACCCAGCACCACCCGCCCCCCACCCCTCAGCACACACCCAGCCTGGGTTCTGCACCTCGCCTCCAAGTGCGAGGGCGCTCAAGGTGAGGGTTTTGCTTCTCCTCTCAGACCTAGGGGTCTGAGGACAAGGCTGTGTGTCCCGTATCTGTTAAATCCCTCTTGGTCTTAGCTCTCCTTCCTGGCTGGGCTGAGAGACACCAGGAGAGGATTTAAGGTCCAAAGTTGGGGAAACTGAGGCAGTGAAGCCCTCCGCCCTACTCATCACAATGAGTCAGAGGCAAAACCCAGTCATCTGGACTTGTCTTAGTGCTGCCTAGCAATAGTGGCTGCAGTTCTTTCTTTCCCGTGGGAGGGTGCAATTTCTGGAGGGGATGAGCATCAGCTGGAGGGAGTGGGGAATGGGCAGGTGGGCTCCCTCAACCCTCAGCACCTTGGATGAGCAGTTGGAGAGCAGGTTTGCTAAGAGATTAAGGTTGAGGAGGAGAAACGAGATGCTCCATGATTTATGAACCTAATTCTTCTCCCTTAAATTCCCCTCCAACCCCCACCCCCCAGCCCCAGCCTGGTCCCTCCAGGGCCATGCTGTGGCCCCAGGCCAATGTCAAAGCCCTAACCCATCCATCAGCTGTTGCCAGGGAGTTTCCACCCCAGTGGGTTCCAAAGGGAGGGGCACAACTGACACAAGGGGCTCAGATTGATGGGGAGAGGGCATGGCCCTGAGTCTGCCAACAGACCCCTACACCCTCCCAGAAGCTGGGGGCTCACAACATCCAGGGAGGAAACTAGGCTGGTGGGTGGGGCCCAGGAGGAGGTAGCCTCCCAGCTCTGGCACCACACCCAGCTCTACCCTTTCAAGAGGCCAGGAGACCTGGGATCCCATGGGGCCCTACAGCTCACAGGGTGTGTGACCTTGGGTGGTGACTGCTCCTCGCCAGGCCTCAGCCTTCCCACTGCACAATGCAGAAAGTGGCTCAGATATCCCAGATGACCCCCTTTCGGCTCAGCCCCCTTAGCATTAAGCCTTGCCCTCTGTCCAGAATCTGGCCCAGAAGGGGTAAGGTCACAGCAGCTACCTGGAGGAGTCCTCAAAGCCACCCAAGTCAGAGCTGAAGAGTTTATGGGGATTACCCCTCCACCACATGCCCATTTTCCAGTCCCTGAGAGAGGATCTGGAGTCTGCACCAAGACCTGAGTTTTACTGGTGAGGTGGTTAAGAGCACATGCTCTAGGGACACATAGACCCGGATTAATGTCCTAACTGCACTGGTAACTCGTTATATGAAGTCCTGTGCCTTTTCTCTGCCTCAGATTCCCCATCTGTAAAATGGGGTAATAGTGCCTTCCTCCTAGGACTGTTGAGCTGAAATGAGAAAATGCATGCAAAGGCCTTGGCATAGTGCCTGATACATAATAAGGGCTTGAACAGTGGTAGCGATCATAATTGTGGTTAGTATTAACATAAATCCAGTGGCCAGGGAGAAGTGGAAAGAGGGATCCCTGACCTGGCTGGAGGCGATGCCAGCTTCATCCTTGAGCCAGATCAGGACCCCCAGGGTCTCAGCCCAGAAGGTCCAGACCAATTCCTTGAAGCCCCCTAGCTGTCTCCCCTATTCGTTAAAGGCCTCTCATTAGTAAGCCTGGGCACCTGCCCCTCCACGAGTAATAAGCCTCATTAGTATCTTAGCCCCAAGCTCTGAGCCCAGAGTCTATATGCGTGCACACACATGAGGGTAGGGGGCTGCAACAGGCCACCAGCCAGGAGACAGCATCCTCGCCAACCACACCCCCTGCCTGTCATCCGCAGAGCCCGTCACCACCCAGCTTGTCACCTGCCTGCCTCGCACCCGCACCACCTGTCACCCACCCAGCTCGTCACCCACCCAGCCCATCACCTGCACCACCTGTCACCCACCCAGCCTGTCACCAGAGCCGCCTGACAGACATCTGGGTGGGGGACAGGAGATGGGGAGGAGAAGACCACAGGGGTGCAGAGCTGGGGGCCCCAGAGACCCTGTAGGACCCCCACTTCAGCTCGGCATCCTGCAGCATCGCCATGGCAACCTCTCAGCCGCAACCACTTTCCCAAACATCCCCCGCCCTCCCCCCCCAGGCCTTGCTCTTAGCTTAGCTGAGCTGAGGCTGAGAAGAGCCTGAGTGACAGCAGAATGGGGCAGGAAGGAGGGGGCTCCCCAGCTGGCTGGCCTTAACCACCCTTGCGCCCCTCTGGACTCGGTTACTCCATCTGCAAAATGGAGGGGCCGGAACGGAGGAGGCCCTGTAGACAGGCCATCCCTCTCCAGCCCGGATTGGCTGAGTCGGCTGCCGGTTAACCTGTGAGGGCTGGGGGTGGGACGAAAGGACCAGGGTTTCTGGGTTCTTCCACACTCCTCTACCTTGGGCCCAGCTCAGAGAGGCTGGGCCCCTGGCCCAAGCTCACACAGCGGATGAGGAGGCACAGGCTGGACAGGAGAGGGGCTCTGCCAAAGAACTGCCAGCTGGAGGTGCCATACTGGGTGACCCAAGGTGACCAGGGGCAGAGTTGGCCCCACCTCCGAGCTGCATTATTTATAAAACCCAGAGCAAGGAACTGAGCAACAGCTGCGGTGCTGCCCCTCCAGGGGGCACAGGCCTCGGTGGAACGGAGAAGACACGGTGCCTCCTCAGGGAAGGCCCCTAGGGTCCCGGGCTCCCTCCAGGGCTGGCTGGGGCAGGGGCTGAGGTGGGGAAGGGGGAGCAGCTCCGTCCCTCCCCTCCCCCTCCACTCCTCCAGGCAGGCAGCGATAGGATTACTTCTGCATGACTGCCCGCTCCACAGGGTTCCAGAGACCCTCCTGCCTGCAGCAATCTTTAAAATTCCTCCAGCCCAACCTCTCTCCCTCTCTCCCTGCAGTGAATGCTCCAGAGTCTACCGCAGTGTGCCCACTGCTGCCACCACCACTACCCCCAGGCAGGCTGGGACCCAGGTCCCTGGTGTCCATGGGCAAAGATGGACCCATTCTCAGGGTGTAGCCCTGTGTCCCTCAGAACCCTCTAAGGCCCAGGCCCCGGCCCATTCCCTCTGGCCCTTGGTGCTGCCCCAGTCCCACAGCCATGGCTCCAGCTGGGGTCAGGCATGCCAGCTGCGCCAGGGCGGATGGGCACATATGTGCAAACACCCCCGGTGGATCTTGGCATGCCTGCCCGTGGGCTTTGCTGCCAGAACCTGGCTGCCCCACCTCTGCTCCGAACCCCTCCCTATCTCACCAATCCCTGCTACCCCCAGGGTGGGCAGACAGCTGGACTAAGCCAGTGCCTGTGGCTCCCCAGGGCACAAGAGGCAGGCAGGAGATCGATTCACTGAATTTTTTAAGGCCCTAATGGAGCCTGCATCCCAGGACTTGCTGGACTGGGACACAGGCGATGTCTTGGGGACCCTTCCCACAGCACTGCCATTGCTTCCTCTTTCGGGTCTTGGGGGTCAGTGGAGCCCCTCTGTGAGCCTTCCCTCAGCAAGAGAGGAGGCACGAGGGACCCCTAGGAAAGAGAAGGGATTTGGGGGCTGTGAGCAATACCCAGAGCCCCCCTATCTCCCCAGTCCTAATGCAGGCAGAAGCAGCTCAGCCTCTAAATCACTCCCCTCATGCTGCCCTCTGAGGCGGATTCTGTGCATCTGTAATTAGGGGGTGGAACAGATGGTGGAGATTCCGTTTAAAATCATGCATCTAGTAAAGTAACCTTCACTGTCGGAACTGACTCCCAGGGAGACCAAGCCCCGCAGCCTGGATTTGGTGGTGGGGGGTAGTGTCAATCCAGCACCTTCCCCATCCCTCTCCCTGAAGCCCCAGGCCCCATGTCCCTCTCAGGTGAGCCAAGGGGTTGGGGGAGGGGGCAGTGATTTGGCAAGCACTTGAAAAAGTGTAGGCTGGGGGCAACTCCCCCTGTCCCCCTCTCCCACATACATGCCAGAGCCAGGGCAGGGCTGGGTACTGAGAGTTTCCTGGCTGAAAGACCAGGGTGACCAGGTGCCAACGGGCTCTGCCCCCACCCCAAAGGGGCCCCAAACCTTCAAGCCCAGGCCAGGGTGCCCAGAGCACAGGGTCTTGGGTGGGGCAGCTTTGAACCAGATGTCCAGCCTCACTGTCCAGGAATGAAGAGCCTGGGGCGGTGAAGGGGTGGAGATGCCTCCCCAGGCAGAGGAGGCTCTGGGAAGAGGGGGAGGCCTGGGCAGCAGAGAGAGAGAGAGAGAGAGAGAGAGAGAGAGAGCACACAAGAGTGAGCAATGTGTGTGACAGGCTGAGGCTGTCTAGGGGAACAAGGTGGGGGAGAGGGTGTGCTGGAATGTGCCAACGGTGGGAGTGAGGGTTGCAGAAGAATTAGGCGGGGTATGTGACAGGGTGCCGTGGGGTGCAGGCAGAGCACAGAATGGGTGCAGGGTTGTGACTTGCTGAGGCTGTATGTCTTTGTGTATAGGTGTGGTATCGGGGTGTTTGGAGAGGTGTAGGGGTGTCCCTGGGCCCTTAGGTGGCTGAGGAAAGTACTGGAGCTGAGACCGTCTGGGGAGTGGTGGGGCCGGGCCTTTAGGACTGCCTGTCGAGGAGGTGCTGGGATCCAGGGGGCAGTGTGCACATGTGCACGTGCAAGCTTTGGGAGGCATTAGAAGATTCAGGGCCTGATCTGTTGGAGATATACTATAACTGAAGCCATGTCTCTGTGTGTTTGAGGCAAATGTTGTGGCTACAGAGGGTGTTCTTGTTTGAGTGGGTGTTTGAAGCAGTGAGTGTATGTGTGTTGTAGGGGGAGGTTGTATGTTTGGAAAGGTATAGGAGACGATACCGGTGTTTGGGGAAGTGCTGAGCTATAGCTGGGAGAAATGGTGGGGGCTGTGGGCAGAGTGTGTGTGTCTGGGGAGGTGTCAGGGCTTTGAGGGTGTGAGTCAGTGGGAAGGTAGCAGGGCTGTAGCTGGGTCCTGGGTGTATCTGGCAAAGTGTTGGGGTTGGATAGGCGGTTGATATGCTGAGGGTGTGGGAGCTCTGTGTGTGTGTGTGTGTGTGTGTGTGTGTGTGTGTGTGTGTGTGTTGGGGTGTTTAGGGATGTATTGGGGGATCATAAAAATCTGGGTTTTAAGTACTAGGGCTGTGAACATGTGCCTGGAAAGGTGTTGTGGTGGGTGGAGGATGCACTGTGGTTTTGGGGAGGAGCTGGGGAGTGTCTCTGGAAAGGTTATTGGGATTTTAACTGGGTACCTGCAAGGGTCTGGGGAGGTGTTAGAGACCTGAGGTCCCTCTGTACGTGGGAAGGCAAGAATGGGTCTCTGATATCAGAGATGTGCCACGGGCTATGGTCCATGCGTGGGCAGGTATGAGGGCTGTAACTGGGTTTCTGGTGTTGGGGAGGTGTTGCAGGTGTGTGGGTAATCACATGGTGGTTGTGTGTTTGGGGGTGTGTGTATGTGAGATAGCTGGATGTCGGGGGGTGTCTGTATGTAGAGTGTGTGTGGAAGTGTGTGGGCTGGGTGTTGTAGGTGGATCAGTTGTGTTTTAGGTGTTAAAGCTGTGAGTGTGTATACGGGGCAGTCGTCTATTTAGAAGGTGTTGGGAGCTGTAATTGAGTCCCTGTGCCCCAGAGAGGTGATGGAGCTGCAGGGTGTGTGTGTGTGTTAGGGTGGATGCCCCTCTGGGAGAATGAAGGGCAGTGTCCTGGCCTTCACTCCGGGGCCTAACTGGGGGCTACCCGCTAGAAACCCTATGGTATGGGGTGCCTGTGCAGGGGTGTTGAGACAGGCAGTCCATCTGTCTCAGCCTGTGCCCAGGCCCAAGGAGCGGAGCTGCCTCCTCGCTCCCTGGGGGGCAGCAGCAGATCTGAGCCCACCCATCTGCCTTCAGATGGTCGAGGCAGGAGCCTCCACAAAGCTGCCTGGAGGGCATCACTGTGTTTGAAGAGACACAGGCTGGGGGTGGGGGAACTGCACAGCAAACAGTCCTCACGGAGGCTCCTTTAAAAACCACTGACGCCAGGAGAGAGGAAGAGGGAGGACAGGGGCGGGTATGTCTGTCCTTGTGCATCTGTGTGGGTCAGTGCCCAACTTCCAGGCCAGGGGCCCCTTCCCACATGCTTGTGCTGGATGTTCCTGTTCAGGTAGCACTCAGGCCTTGGCAAACACCGCTCCAATCTAGGCAACAGGCTCCCAGCCTCACACCTGAACTACACCCTCATATCTGCACAGTCCCTACACTCACACGCATTCATACACCTTCCCACATGCATGCCTGCCACTGCACCCTCACAGTGCAGTTTGCCCCATGCCCTTAAACCTTCGTCTCTGTACCCCCATCACACATACCCCACCCTGCAAAACCTGCAGTTACACACACCCATCTTACACACACACCTATCACATAAATGTGCATCCACACATCACATACCTGACAAGTCACTCTCACACATACAGCCACACTCCACACACCTTGGAGCTCCCTGTCACACCCATATCCTATCTCCCATACACCCAGTCTCTCTCACACTCCATGACACTCGCCATCTCTTCTACCTGTACATGCAAGCACATGTTTATACACACATGCCTCACCACCTTTGAGACAGCTCCCCACTACCCAACCCACTGGGCATTTCTCGGTGTCCAGGCCAGGCCCTGAAGCTTCCCAGAAGGGCTCTCACCAACTGAGAGGACCTTCTGCCTCCCCACCCTGCCAGCTGGGTCAGAGTAAGGGGCTGGGGAAGGGCGGCAGGGGCAGGTTCTCTGTGCTCTGGTGTAACTGCCACTGTATGTGTGAGGGTGTGATAACATGTCCTGAGACCCATGATAGGGCCTGTGAGTCAACACCCGTGAAAGAAGCACAGGTGCGTGTTCACCAGTTATGTTCGTGAGACGTAGAATGAGTGTGCGGGTAGAGATTTACATGTCACAAATGTGTGTGTGTGAGTGTGTGTGTGAGCGTGTGTGTGTGTGTGTGTGTGAGACAGAGAGAGACACAGGGCCTGTGTAGACAGGTGTGGCCATGGGGGCTGCGTTTATATGAGGGACATCCCCCAGGTGAGTGTGAGGGGGTGCTTCCCAAGACAGGAGAGGTACACATCTGCAACTGGTGGAGGGGTCAGGGCTGCAGGCCTCTCAGCAACCCCTCCCCTACGAAAAGAGGAGCAGGGAGCAAGGGGCTCTGGGCGGCTTCTCTCTCTTGCTCTTTCTCCCTGACCTCTTTAGCAGCTGGAAGCTGAGCCGGGGGTGGAAGGAATGGAGACTTGGCTGGCCTGGGGGTTTGGGGAGGGAAGAGGGAGAAAACACCTTCCAGATTCTCATCAAATCCCTGTTTGTGGTTTGTAGCCTCCAGTCTCTCCTCCCTCCCTTTCCCTCCCTCTCTCTCTCTGTCTGTCTGGGTTTCCCCCTTTCTTTATCTCTTCCTGTCTCTCAGCCTCCCCATCTCTCTCCTTCTCAATCTCAGTCACCCTGTCTCCTTTCTTGTCTCTAAGTCTCTGTCTTCCATTTTTCTGCCTCCTCCTCTCTCTGCCAGCACCTCTGTCTGTCCGTCTCTCCCTGTCCCAGTCCATCTGTCCGTCTCTCTCCGTCTGTCTGTGTGTGGGTGTCTCTGTCCATCTGTTCCACCACCCATCTGTCTGGCTGTCTGTGTTAGTCCTTCCAAGGGTGCCCACTCGCTCCCCAAGGCACCCTCCCCCAGGTCAGCAAGGCCTCTCCTGGCTCAGGGGGTGGGGAAGGGGTGCAGAGCTGCAGCTTCTGGAAGCTTCAGTAGCAGCTGGGCTGAATTGGGAGTTCGGGGCCAGCCAGCTGCAGAAGCGGCCCCTCCCTTGGGCTCCCAGGCCAAGGACCCCAGAGCAGAAGAGGAGAGAAAACAGGGCCTCATTGCAGTTGGGTTTGCGTGTGTGGTGGAGGGGGGCTGGAAGGGGGCTAGAGGGAGGCAGGGCCTCACTTTACTCTCACTTCACCATTGCCCCCGAGCCAGGCCCTGCAGGAGAGGGATCCTTGATGCCCACCTTCCTCATCCCCTGGCCAATGGAAGAGATGCTGGGATCCAGGAGGGAGGGGCCAGGAGAGGCCAGGCCTTGGGGGAAGGAGGGGCTGGGAGCCAGAGCTTCCTGTCAGCTGGGCTGGAGGGGGGCTCCTTCCCTACTCGTTTCCAGGCAGTCCCTGGGGACCCCTCCTGCTCTGGTCCCAGTTCCAGGCACGAGGGGTTGTTTTTGCCAACTGCACTGGGGCCATTCCCACCTCCATCAACCCATAGGGACATGGGGGGATCAAACCAGTGTCACCCCCACAATGGTGGAGGCTTGTTGTGGCTATGTAGTGACCCTGGCCCTGTCTAGGCACTGGCCATCCTGAGTCTAGCACCTCACACACACATATATACAGTGCATCCCAGTACGCACCGCCTGCCTACGCCCCCCAACACCAGTACCCACCGTCATGACATGAACGCAGAGACCAGCACCCTACCTTGCACCAGTGACAGCGCCCCCGTCACAAAGCCAGCAGCTTCAGACAGCATCCCTCAACATTCTTCCTGGCTACTTTATCCCTGTCCCCCACTCCCTCTCCAATAGCTCACAGTCCAAATCCCACAGTGGATGGGGAAACTGAGGCCCAAGAGGAAGGGATGGGAGGACACAGTCATCCCTCCTGAGACCCAGGGATAGGATCATAAATGAGGAAAGAAGAAAGAGATGCTGCAGGGGCAGAATCAGGCTCCTTCCTGACCTACCACGGGCAAAGTCTGTATTAGCTGCGCCCTCCACACAGCCCTTCCACTGGGCCAGGGCCAGGGCCAGGGGCTGGCTCCCTCCCTCTCAAGCTCTCCTTGCCCCTGGTTGGGCCCCCTCCCTCTCCCCCGTTCTGAGCAGCCCTCCCTGCCCTCTCCCTCCCAGCTCTGGCTCTCTCATCCTCAGCTCTTGGAAGCCTGACTCACTGTTTCCCCTCCTCTCTCCCCTCCCTCCCTCTCTCTCCCGGCAGCAGTGGCGCCTCCCCCTCCCCTGGGGGGGCTCTGGCCGCAAGGGTGCCCGCCTGCTTCTCTCCCCAGGCTCCAGCCCCCTCCGCTCCCAGGAGGCCCCCTGCAGCTGTTCTAATTCTCTAACTACAGTGAGGTGGAGTGCAAACAGCCCAGATCCCAGCCTGGCCTTGCCAAAGGTATCTGTGACCCCCACGCTGGGCAAGTGGCTCCTCTCCCTAGACTTGGCTTTCTCTTGTCAAACAACTGGGGGGTGTCCAACTGGATGATGCTCCTGGCAACTCTGGGACCCTAATGTTTCCCACTTTTACAACCTGGGTGTCTTCTGGCACAGAGCACCTGACAACCTGTAGTGTGCAGTACCTGCCACAGGCCACGCCCCCTCAGGTCCCAATAAAAGCTCAGCTGTGTTCCAAGCATTTGGGGAGGGCAGAGGGGAGATGCTACCCTGGGACCAGAAGCATTTGTCGAAAACCCTGGAATCCCTCTGTCTCCCCATTTCCCTCCTCCTGTGAGAGTCTCTCTCTCTCCCCGACCCCCACCTGTCCTCCTCCCTCTTCCCAAACATCTGCTTGTCTCTCCTCCAAAAACAACCCCAGAATCTGATCCTGGGTGAGAGGCCCTCAGTGCTGCCTCTTCTCTGGCTCCAGGGTGGGGAGTGGTATATTCCCAGGCCTTCTTGGTCCCCAGCCCCCACCTCTAGGGGCTGTAATCCCAGCTCTTCTTGCCTGTTTTCTCTTTCACTCTCATCACTGGCTTTGGTCTCCATCTTTCTCTCTCTTCACCATGCATGTGGCTGTGGGTCTCTCCTCCCCATGCCCCCACCCCCCTCCCTGTGGGGGGGGGCCCATCTGCTGGCATTAGCAACAATGTTACCCTTGCTTCCTCCCATAGTCCCCAGCTCCACTCCATCCTGGCTTCCACCTCCCCACTCTGTCCCAAGAGACCCAGGGGACCCAGAGACAGAGCTGGGCTCCATCCCATAATAGTGAGTCTGCTTGACCTCACCAAGCCAGACCAGAAGGGCCTGGGCATCTGGTACGCAGGCATGGCACCCCCTGGTCTTGGGTGGCTGGCATGAGACACAGAGCTCTGTGTTCTACAAACCAAAAAAAAAAAAAAAAAAATTGAAGTTGACCTGGGGGTGGGACAGAGAGGGGAAGGGGGAAATGAGGGAGATCAGGTTTGCCTGGAGGAAGCCCCTGTCCAATGGGGAACAGAAGCATAGAGGAGGGAGTGGTTCAAAGTCAATGCTCCAGGCTGATTGGAGAACAACAATGTCCCTCTGGGGCTCTGTCAGTCCAGAACAGCTCCCCCTACCCAAATGTCTTCTGCCAGGGGCAGTCTGCCCCTCAAGCCTCCAGCACAACCATAGCAATCAGGTGAAGACCCCATCTTTTAATCTTTTGAGTCCAAGTCCAACTTCCCTACTGTACACCTCCACTTAGCTCAGCAGGGGGTTCCAGAAGCCTCCCAGCCCAGATCTAAGTACATGCAGTGGGGGTTAACAAAGCCCCCCAGCTCCCAAACCCCTTCCCCAAAGGCCCCATCAAGGGCTGGGGAGCAATGCAAAATAACCCCAGAATCCTCATGCATTGAAACTGAGAAGCTATGCTGTCCATTCACAGCGCCTGAGGGTGGTAGGGGCTCCCTGCCCCCACGACCCTGTTCCAGACCCCCCAGCCCAGCAACAATAATAAACAGCTAGCTCTTTTTCTTTATGACACCAAATTTCTCCAAGCCCAACAGCTCCTTCCATCACTACCTCAGCCATAGATCACATTAAAAACTCACAGAGGGCAACTTAAACACATCACATTTGTTTCTCTCTATATTATTTCAAAAGTAACGGCATTAAAAATGGATTTTACTACAGAAAATAAATATCAGCACGTGGGCCGGGAGCCCAGATGGAGGAGAGAGCCCACCAGGGGAATGTCCCTGAGGACTTGGGCACAGTTAGGCACTGACCAGATTAGAAAGGCCAGGCTACACCTTGGGCTGTGGGGGATTCCTGGGAGGGAGCAATGCCTGCCCACCTGGGCATCTGCCCCAAAGCCGGATGAAGAAGGACAAGTCACTGGTTTGGGCTGGTGGCCACTGGTCCCCCAAAGCTCATGCTCTCACTGGTCTTTGCAACCCCTGAAGAGTGGGAGCTCTGGGGCCAGAAGTTCACCAGTCTCTGGGGATTACTCCAACTATTGACACAGCAGGAGAAAAAAATGAATTCAACTTACTATCCAGTTTGATTTTCCATTACTATAAAAATAAATATACATCTGCTCAAAGGAGGGAGATGGCAAGCAGCATGCACATGCCACCTGGGGGGTCCCCCCACAACCCAGCCTGCCTGCCCCCCCCCCCCCACGCCAGGCTGGGGGACAGACAGACTGGTAATCTTTCACTTACAGCCCTAGCTCACAGTCACACACACCGGGCCACACGGAACAGGAACAAGCCAACAATAGAAACACCCCAAATGCCCCTGGCAGGACTCTGCCCAGGCCCGGGCACATGCCCCCGCCCAGCCGGCGGCGACAGCAGCAGCGGACAAAATGTGGCCACCCTGACCCGGAGGCAAAGCTTGTCCTCACACCCTGAGCTCTGCCCAGGGAGCTGGGGCCAAGTCCCGCCTGACACCAACTGGTCCGGCGGGAAACGCCTGCCCAGCCAGACAGGCACAGGCCCCCCAAGGGTCCCTCCTTGTGCTCAGGGACCAGGCTGGTGCAGTCCGGCCCTGCCTCCCAGGGTGACGCCTGGGCCCAAATTCAGCTGGCCCTGCCAGTCAGGCACTGGTGCAGAACCGAGGGCACCAGGCTCAGCCCCTCCCAGCCCAGCCCCAGGGCCCCCAAGCTGGGAGGGAGGGGAGACTCCCCACCCCTCCACATCTGGCCCTGGCCCCCAGGGTCTGCGGTAGAGAATTCCCGCCCCCGCTTCTCTCTCTCCCTCCTCCCGCTCTGTGCCCGCTGCCCGCCTCAGGGACAGCCCCAGCTCCCGCCTCCGGCCAGCAAGGCCCACATCCTTCCTCCCTCAGCTGGCCCCTTCGCCTGGCAGGAGGCTGGGGGGTCAGGCTGCTGGGGAACCCCCCCAAGCTCCCATCAGTCCTCATCCCCAGCCCCCAAACTCTGGGTTGCTGTCCCTTTTCCTGTAGAACAGGAAACAAGGTTATTTCCTAGACTCAGAGCCAGCCCCCTGCCCCTCTGGCTCTGCCCGGGGACCCAGACCCAGCAGGGGAAGGCGCCCTCAACCAGCAAGCAGAGATTCAGCAATTCACCCCAGCTCCCTGCCTAGGGGGCTGACAGCTGTCACTCAGCACCCCACCCCCTGGGGAAGAGGGGGCCGATTCAATCAGAGCCCCAGAGGAAACGCATTGATAGGCGATTATTTATTTATTTATGCAAAAGTGAGCCGACTTTGTTCGCCAGGTAACCGGGCACGCGGCCCAACCCCTTCAGCCCTAGCCGCCCCCAAATCCCTCCTCCGCCCCACACCCCCTCCGGGTCATTAGGTCCCCGCCCCTCAACTCCCCGAGAGCCAGTGGATCCTAGGGATTTGGGGGTTGGAGGGGAGGGGCTCCTCCCTCCGCAGTCTCCCCTTTTCCCAGCGCCGATCCTAAAATCCAGCCTTGTTCTCCGCTCCCACGGTCCCCCCTTCATTCCCCCCCCCCCCACATTCTCAGCAAGCTGGAGAGCAAATTGCAGTTTTAAATCCAAAGGCGGAGGGAGGGGGAAGGAGGAGGGGGCGCGCGGCAGCGCTGGGCGCGCACCTCGCCCCCGAGCCGGGGGAGCCGTGGGGCGGCCAGGAAACCCGAGAACCCCCCCCCCCCCCCCCCCCCCCCCCCCCCCCCCCCCCCGGCGCTGCCTGCCAGGCTTCGAGCCGAGCCCAGCCGAGCCGCGGGCCCCGGTGGAAACAAAGACCGATCGCACCGCGGGCACCGCAGCCACCGGGTCCAGCGGACCGGACCGGGGGACGCGGGCCCCCCGCCGTGCGCTGCACAAAAGAGCCCGGCCGGCCGGTCCCCAGCGGGGGTCTAGGGCTGGGGAGGAGGCGCCACTCACCGGAGTGCTGGGCTGCCGGCTCCGTGGGTCCGAGCCAGGCGAGGGGTTTTAGGGGGCGTCTGTCTTCCGGCGGTGGCAGCGACGCGGGCGCCCGGCTGCTGAGGAGAGGAGTCGTGGAAGAGCCCTGAGCCGCCCGCCGTCGCTGACAGCATGGCTCGCGCCTCGGCTCACATTCTCCGCCGCTAACTCCGCTGGACACGGCCCCCCGCTCCCGCGGCGCCCCCCCACCTCGATCACTCCTTCGCTCTCTGCGCTCCCCTCGCCCTCCCGCCGCGCACACACTCTCCCAGCCCTGGACACCCCCGCCCCCACCCCCCAATTGCAAACCTGGGAGGGAACGCGCCCCGCGTAGTCCTCCTGCTCCTCCTCCTCCGCCCTCCTCCCTCCCGCTCTCTCTGGCTGTCTGTCTGTCTCTCAGACTGTCTCTATTTCTCGCTCTCTCTGCCTTTCTCTGCTCTCCAAGCTGGGTGGGAAAAGGAAATGAGGACAGAAAGCAGACGCTGGCTTTGGGTGGTGGTAGCTGGATTCCCTCTCTCCCTCCCTCCCCCTCCTCCCCTCCCTCCTCCTGCCTTCTGCTCTCTCCGCTGCGAGCGGGGCTGAGCGCAGCCTGGCGGGTGGCTCGCTCTGCCCGCCCGCCCGCCCGCCTGTCTGTCTGTCTGGTCCGCCTCGCTCGCTCCCTCCCTCCGTCTCTCGCCCTCGCCCTGCCTGCCTGCCTCTCTCCGTCTCCGCCGCCGCCGCCGATGCCTCTGCGAGCTCGCCTTACCTTCGCCGCTCACCATCCGGAACCCTAGGGGGGAGCGCGCGCGCGGCACGCCGGGACTTGTAGTCCCCGCCCCGGCCGCTCCGCGCGCGGGGAGGGCGGGGCCGCGCTGGGTGCTCCGACGGCGCGGCCGGGAGCCCCGGGGACCCCGTGCCTGGGGCGCGTCTGACTGGGGCGCGTCCTCGTTTACCAACGGGCGCAGATCCTCCCCAAGAGTTACGAATGGTCCCCGTGTTCCTTGTCTCCACCGGGGGGCTCTGGTTCGAGCGGAGGTTGCGAGTGGGAGTGAAGGGGCGGGGTCTGAGAGCGGAATGGGAGTGGAATAGGGAACCAGGGGATTAGCCAAAGGGGCTGCGACTTTCTGGGGCGTCCCAGTTAAATGTGAGGAGGAAAGGACGGAGGAGAGGACCGGCTCTCTCAATCTGGGGACGTTATCCTTTTCTGAAAAGGTTTCTTATTGAGTAAAGCGCAAGTATTTATGGCGGGAGGGCTGCTGGGGCGGGGCAGCGGAGGAGACCCAGCCAGCGCTGCCTCCCCACTCGGTGACCCCTCCTCTCAAACTCCGAGCTCTGGGTTTCGCCCTTGCAACCCAGCTTTCCTACATGTCCAAGGGCGGCGAGGGCTCAGAAGTCTTGGATAATCCACAGATAGAACACACACACCCTTTTCCGAATTCTACTGAGCATTTGCGTTGTGTCAGGAAGCAGGATTCAAATTGAACGGTGCTGACCTCCTGCCGCGGCCGGGGGCTGGGCTCAGCACTTTCACCTACCTCCTCTTCAGGTCACATCTGTTCTCCAGCCCCTGGCTCCTGGGCCCCCTCCCTAGCCTATCCCACAGATGGGAATGTGCGCTGCTTGAGGGCCTTGTTACCGCCCCCAGAGATGGCTGAACTGCTGCGGTAAAATCGTGCTGTTATTTCCATTTTAGAGATGGGGGCACTGAGGCCCAGGTTCTTCTGGTTAGCAAGTGGCTGAGCCCAGCTGGGTTTGAACCAGGGTCTGACTAACTCCAAACCCCACAAGCTTAAACCCTGGGCTATGGCAAGCAGTTGTGATTCCCTCCATTTCTGTAACTGACCTTCTCTCCCTGTGTCTGTGTGTCCTTTCTTGGCAATTCAACAAATGTTAACTGAGGTATGCAGGGCTTGCAGGGGACTTGGAGATGAATAATGCATAGTGGCTGTCCTGTCCTGTGTCCTAGGTGTCTACCAACGCCGGCCCTGACTGGCCCTGCGGCGGTCCCACCTCATTGGACCACCTCATCTGTGTGTCTGATGTTCCACACTCTGTGTCTGCTGGCCTTGTCTATCTTGCTCCAGGTCTGAAGTTCCTAGAGCAGTGCCTTTGTCTCTGGCCTCCCTGTTTCTGACTCTTCCTTTGGCCTTGCAGGGTGATGGCCAGTGTGTGACAAAGGCAGCTGGTGACATTTTGCCAACTGCAGCTCCCTGGTCACTATCTTCCTCACACCTCCACTCCTTCCAAGGAGGTCCTTCTCTATGGCAGTCCGGTACCCCCAGAGGACAAAAGATGGGGTCTGGGGAGCACTCTCTATTGGCCCTTGGCAGAGGGTGTGTGCAGCAGTAATAGGAGAGGTCTAGGGCTCTAAACGGTACACTATTGATTTGGCATCATGGGGCTGCCATGACCGGCTGGAGAGACCATCATCTTGGAGCAGCTTCTCCTTGCAGACAAGTTAGACCTTGGGTTCGAAGATTTATTCATTGAATGGGAAATATACTCATAAAAGTAGTGGCTAAAGTCATTAGAAATTCTGCAGCTCCAAAGCCTGGGCCTGAAGTGATCGCAAATAGATGAGGCTTTGGCACCTTGCCCTAGCTGGCCCCCTATAGGACAGACAACTTTGGCGTTGGGGAAGGTGAAAGAGACCCAGGTTCCTCCTCCTTTCTCTCCCTTCCCCCATTACCCATTAGATTCTGCCCCTGGACATGAAGACTCTACTCAGTTTGAATCAAGTTTTAGGAGGGAGTTGGGTGGGATAATATAGGATGGTTTCTGGGGTGTGGAGAGCCCCAGTAGGCTGGGATGAAGGGGAGTTTGGGAAAAGCGTGGGAGGGGGAGGTTAAGTAATGAGATGCAGAGGGCAAGATTAGTAGGACCCATGGCTCTATGAGTTAGAGGGAAATAGAAGTTAGATAGGGTTTCCCAAGGATGCCCCTCCCACCCCAGGCTACTTCAGCGTCCCCTCCCCTGTGAGAGTGAATTCCGTTAGCCCTTAAAGTGTTGATCATCACTGGAAACCAAGCATTGCAGAGTCTCCCTGTTATCTGGGGGCTGGTCTTTTTCGTGGAACCTCTCCAAATTGTGTTGAGCTGGGGAGGGGGGGGGGTCTCCCCAAACTCAAGCTGTCTTCCCGTGGGCTGCTGCTGCCACCTAGTGTCTAATCTCCATTTCTGCTTCAGCAGTTAGCAAGCAGGAGGGAAAGGAGGCTTGAGGCAGAGGACACAGGTTCTGGAAGCGCCTGAATCATCCCTCTCTGGGCTCAGCTCCCTCCAGCCGCTTTTGTTTCAGTGTAAGCAGAAGGCGGTGTAGCTAGACCCTAGAAAATAAAGATGAGAGTCTGGAGATAAAGTTGTGGAGTCGGGTTTGAGAGGCCATGTGGAGTAGCAGCCAGACAGGCCTGGTCCTGATCTTGATTTTACTTGTGTGTCCTCAGTCTGTGTGAGTCTCAGTTTTCCCGTGTGTAAAATAGAAGCAGAGCTGTTGAGAAGATTAACTGAGCACATAGATGTAAAAGCACTGTGAAAACTGGCAAGGGCATGGTGAGAGAGATGATGAGTCACACTAATAATGACAATAACTGACAGGTCCCAGCAGCCTGGAGCCAGGCCCTCGGGCCTCATGGAAAGGGCAGGATAGGGTAGGGACTAGCATGGCCCTCCCTGAATAAGGAATTTCTGGGACTGGCCCTACTCCTGGGGCTGCCTCAGGGGAGGTGTGGACTGCTAGAGGGTGGTTCAGCCCAGTATGAAGAAGGGGAGACAGAGGCCTAGAGAGGTTGTGGGCCTATCCTAAGCTATTGAGCTGCAGATCCAGGAACAAGAGGCCTATTGGACTGGAGCCATTATGGACCTGGTTTTCCCCTTCTTTGGATGGGAACAACTCAAAGCTGGAGCCCAAGAGGCCATGCAAGCAGGAAGCCTCCCTCATTGTGGTACAGTGGGGACTAAGGCCCCCAGGCCCCATTAGCCCTCCTCCTGGGCCAGCCTCTTTCCCCTCCCCCGTGCAAGTCCTCCCACATTCCTCTAGGCCACAGGAAACCCCAGCTGCAGCCCAGACTTCAAACAGCTCCTCCCTCTGGGGCAGGGGGTGTGGGAGGAGAGGCCAGAGGCCAGAGGGCAAAGGTCAGCTTTGTTCCTGCCGGGGTGGTAAGGGACCTGGGGGAGACAGAGGGGGAGCAGGGTCGGGCCCTTGACAGCCACACTGAGTGTGTGTGAATTCCTGTGGCCATCAGGGTTGTGTAGTTCCCGCTGTGCGCCTGTGTCTGGGGGATAACTGTGTGTCCTCGGTTTGCTTTCGCTTGCGGGCCTGACTTCTGTGTCTGCGTGTGAAGCAGTACATGTTTGTCTGTGGGTGCTCAGCCTGGGATCCCATTGACATGTCTGTAGGTGCCATAACTTGTATCACTCTGTCTGGTTCATTGGCGCGGTCAAAGCTACATGTCCTTATATGAAGGTGACCTGGTATGGTTCTTTGTGTCCAAGAAGGGTGTCCCTCTCCTGCCTCTTCCCCTCCCATCTTTCCTCCCCATTGTCACCAAAGGATTCCTTCTGAAAAATGAATCTGGCTGGGCGCGGTGGATCACACCTGTGATCCCAGCAGTTTGGGAGGCCAAGGTGGGCGGATCACTTGAGGTCAGGCGTTCGAGACAACCCTGGCCAATATGGCAAAACCCCATCTCTATTAAAAATACAAAAATAAGCCGGATATGGTGGCTCCCGCCTGTAGTCCCAGCTACTTGGGAGGCTGAATCAGGAGAATCACTTGAACCCGGGAGGCAGAGGTTGCAGTGAGCTGAGATGGCACCACTGCACTCCAGCCTGAGCAACAGAGTGAGACTCCGTCTAAAAAAAAAAAAAAGTAAATCTGACCTTGCTACTACCCTGCTCAAAACCCTTCAGTGGCTCCCCATTGCCCAAGGCTTAGGATCCCAGCTCGAGTGCGTGGCAGACAAGACCCATGCCTGCCTTTGCCATCTTCATCTTTAGCCACTAACCCCTCTGAAATTTCACACTCCTAGCACACCTACCTAACTGTAACTCCCTGAGCAGTCTCATTTCTTGCCTTTGAGCTCACTTAATTCTGTCCAGTCTGGAATGCCCTTCTGTTGCTTCTTTCTTTACCAAGCAAACTCTTACTCTTACTCTTACTCTTGTTTCTCGTGAATCAACACCTCCTCTGAGAAGCCTCCCAGACTTCCCCCAGCCCAGTTGAGTTAGGACTCTCCCCTGTTCTCCCACATAGCTTTATTGTCATTTTGTGCCTGCATCTGTCCCATTAGCACCCATCACCATTAAACTGTGACCTCTTTGAGAGCAGGAACTGTGCCATACCTCCTGTCCTGTGGTGGGAAGTTTCTGAAAAGACCTGGTTCTCCCATCCCAGGGGAAAGTTTCTTGCAGTTTTGGATGTAGTACTCAGAGTCACCACTAGAGAGAGTGTGAACATCACTGCAGGACCATCCAGGCTGTGTGTGTGTGTGTGTGTGTGTGTGTGTGTGTGTGTGTGTGTGTCTTAGATACTGTACCTGGGAGACAACTACTGGAGTGGAGAGAGGATCCACTCAGCTCAGTCCTGGAGCAGTGGGATCCAGATTAGACTCCATTCCCCACAATGAGTCCTGGGTCCCCCAGATTTCTTCTTTATTTTCCCCACAACTCAGGGCCCATACCCCTTGGTTTTCCCCCTCCTACTTCTTGCCTTTGACTCTCCATCCCTCTTCTTCCATGCCTCATCTTCACCCTCAGCCCTCCCATGCCTAATTATTGGCACTTGCCTAGCCTGAATGGGCCTTACTCCACCATACCTCTGGGCCTTTGCACATGCTGTTCCCTCTGCTGGAGATGACCTCACCCTCTGGCTGCTTCATCAAGCAGATTTTTATTTCACAGACTCCAAGAAATCCCCCAGACTTGGCTCCCAGACTGACCTTGCCCCTAAGTGTTGTCATTGTTTACTGTTCTGCCTCCTAGACAGGACCAGCCTACAGGAGACATCAGTAGATGTGTGTGAAATTAATAAATGACTTAGTTCTTTTACGAGTACAATCCTCAGCATGTATGGAGCTACCCCTGAGCCCTATGTGCACCAGGCCCTTCCTGGTCCTGACTCTGGGTCAATATGACGCTTTCCCAGGCTGCTCCTTCAAATAAAGAAATATGACCCGGGGAACACATGAGACTTTGAGTTCAAATCCTGGCTCTACCATCCGCCTGTATGACATTGAGCCAGTGTTGTAGCCTCTCAGAGTCTTGTTTCCTCTTTTGTAAAATGGGGATAATCACACATCTGTGCTGCCTTGTGGTGAAGATCAAGTTAGACGATGCATGCGAAATACCCAGCATTAGTCAATTAGGTGTCCTCCTCCCCCACCATGAACTTGGAAATAAAATTGCCCTCTGAGTCTTAAACCAGTAAAATCCACGCATCACGGAGGAGAAGAGCCAGGTGGGGGAGTGAATGAGGCGAGAGATGGTTTTGTAAACGACTGAAGAGTTGTGTGAACGGTGCAAACCGCAATCAAGGTGACCCGCCTGTAATCTCAGGGAGGCAGGGCGAGGATGTGATTGAAATTGAGAAAGCAGAAGCCTAATCAATTGCATTGTGCTCTATCTGAAGGGAACAGAAGGCAGCACAGAAAATGGGGTGCAAGGGAGAATTCATCTAACTGTTTCAGAGGGAGAGACAAGGAAGGTACCAGTAGACACAGGGATTCCAGGCTCAGGAGGCCCTGGTCTCTACTGAGGAGCAGTGAGGGGCCTGGTGAACTCCGGGTGGTTCACTGCCCTGCTGGGCTTTCGTTGAAACCAAACAGGCATCCCAGTACCAGACAGAGCCCTGTAGGGCGGACAAGAATATTCTGGTCCCTGAAAAATGCTATGGAGACTGAGAGCACTGATTTTGGAGTCAGAAGACTTGGTGTAAGCCCCTGCTCTGCCACTTCTGTCCTGCTGATTCACTTCACTGTGCCTCAGTTTCCTCATTAGCAACATGAAGATATACAACAAACTCCTCCTCACAGGGATCTGCGAGGATAAAATGGCAGCATGCATGCACTTAGCAGGATGCCTGGCACAGAGTCAACAATTTGCAAATGGTAGTGACAAAGAGAATTAACATGTATTGATCATTTGATTACTATTTCAGAGATGAGGAAATCGAGGCTTGGAGAGGTGAAAAATTTACACTAAATCACACAGCTAGTGAGTGGTGGAGGCAGGATTCACACCAGGCACTACAGCTCCAGTGCCATGCTCTTCTCTGCTTATTTCATGGCAGGTAGAATCACTGGCCTCTGGCTTATACATCAGGCTCTTGTGAGTTTGGTCAACCAGAAACTGTATCCCTTGGGAAGCCTTGGCCCCTGAGACTTTTTCTGTAGAGCTAAGGCTCCCACCCCATGACAACCCCTCTGAGCAGCCGTTTGGCTTCTCTCCATCTTATTGCTCTCATTCAACAACCCCCAGCACAGGGCAGGACACAGGGAATTCTCAGTCTGCATTGATCGCCTTATCTTTCTTTCCTTTAGGTCACCCAGCATAGGAGGATTTCCAGGGAATCTTTCCACCAATAACTAGAAGAGGAAAGATCATACACACACACACACACACACACACACACACACACCACACCACATTTGCCTCTTCCCAAAGCCTAGAGGCAATGAAGTCTAGTGAAAAGACCATGAGCTTTGGTGTAAGATCTAGGTTCAAATCCTAGCTCTGTGACATACAGCTGCATGCCCTTGGTACATCATGTAACCCCTGAGCCTCAGTTTTCTCACCTACAAATGGGACTAATCACAGAACCAGGCTCAGGACTGGATTAAAATGAAAAGATGGCTGTAAATACATCTGACATTCAGAGGACACTTAATAAATGAGTTATTATTATTACAATTTTCCTCCTCTGCTTGACTATGAACTCCTCCTCCAGGGCAGGGACAGGTCTTATTCATGTTTGTGTTCCCAGGGTCCTCCTTAGCAAAGACTCAATGCTTTGCAGAGTCAATGCTCAGTAATGATTTGCCAATTGCAGCAGTGATTCCCAGCTTCCACACTCCTTCCCTGTCCTTTCCCTTAGTCAGTCAGATGGTCAACAAAAATTTACTGACGGGAGAGGTGGGAATCTTTATTCCCTGCTCCCCTTGTTTCCACACGGAGGCATGTCAGCTTCCCGAGTTTCTCTAAGAGGAATGAGGGAGTGTGAAGATTCATCGTGGCACAGGTGCACTGCAGGTTGTTCAGCATCCCTGATCCCTACCTGTAGGAGCCAAACAAACCAAACTGCCTCTAAACCTCTCCAAAAGCTCCCTTGGGGGCAAAACTCCCCTAGTGAGATACAGTGAGTTAGACTAACCCTCAGGCCTCTCCTCTCTCCTCCCCTCTCTTCTGTCCTCTTTTGGAGAATCTGACAGCTCCAGAAGTTCCGCTGTGGTCTTCCTCCTTGCCGTGGCAAAGGAGGCCTAAGGTTGTCCCACTGCGCCTGTGATGAATGCCAAATCCGATGAACTCAGATAAAGAATTAGCAAACCTATTGTACACAGATTGAAGGCCACATCAGTAACGAAGGGGACATTTTATTTTATTTTTATTTATTTATTTATTTATTTTTGAGACAGAGTCTCGCTCTGTCGCCCAGGCTGGAGTGCAGTGGCCGGATCTCAGCTCACTGCAAGCTCCGCCTCCCGGGTTTACGCCATTCTCCTGCCTCAGCCTCCCGAGCAGCTGGGACTACAGGCGCCCGCCACCTCGCCCGGCTAGTTTTTTGTATTTTTTAGTAGAGGCGGGGTTTCACCGTGTTAGCCAGGATGGTCTCGATCTCCTGACCTCGTGATCCGCCCGTCTCGGCCTCCCAAAGTGCTGGGATTACAGGCTTGGGCCACCGCACCCGGCCGACATTTTAATTTTAATGTATCTTCAGTTGCTTGCCTTTTTTTTTTTTTTTTTGAGACAGAGTCTTGCTCTGTTGCCCAGGCGGAGTGCAGTGGCGCAATCTTGGCTCACTGCAAGCTCTACCTCCCAGGTTCATGCCATTCTTCTGCCTCAGTCTCCCGAGCAGCTGGGACTACAGGTGCCCGCCACCACACCCGTCTATTTTTTTTTTTTTGTATTTTTAGTAGAGACGGGGTTTCACCGTGTTAGCCAGGATGGTCTCGATCGCCTGACCTTGTGATCTGCCTGCCTCGGCCTCCCAAAGTGCTGGGATTACAGACTTGAGCCACCGCGCCTGGCCAGTTGCTTGTCTTCTAAACTCACAAGCAGATGGGCAGTGGGACTCTGGGTGTTCTAAAACTCCACACCTTGGATGCCCCATGCTTGATAGGCATTAGGGCCCTCTCTCAGCTTCCCCTACTGCTGCCTGTGGCCAAATCTGTCCGTTCACCTCCCATTGACCATCCTCCCTCCCAAAGGAAAGTTCAAGAGTATTTCATGGCTTGAGGATTCATATTGTCATTTTACTTATTTATAGAATCAGTAAACCAACGCATACACACTATTCAGAGAGGTGGGAAGCGTTCCACAACCTTCTCCCTCAAACCTGGGCCCAGACCCCAGTCCTGGAGCACTGCATCCACCCAGTAGGAAAGGGGTCCAACCAAGACTTTTCTTGACTTTGTAACTTACAGACACAAGAGAATTGAGGGTAGAAGGGAAATTCTTGGCACCTGGACTGGAGTGGGATAAAAGGAGAGTAGGAAAGCAGTGATAGGAGAGAAGTGAGGGAGGTACATACAGTTTTATAAATAACTAGACAAGGTCTGAGCACTTTGGGTGGGGTGGAGTGAGAAAGGCTACAGGCATGTAGGGGCCTAAGTGGGAAAGGAAGAAATAGTGCTTGGGGCCAGAGCGGATGAGGGATCAGCTCTGGGCCTCCTTTTGCCCCATCTGTAAAGTGAGTGAGTTGCCCTAGGTAGTGTCAGAGCAGCCCGCTTCCTCGGAGATGCTTGGACTCTATGGGCTTCTAAGCCAGCCTGGGGACTTTGGAAAAAGAGCTCTGGGGATTGGCAAGGACTGGTGGTCACCGCCAGAGAGGTGGTTGATGCCCAGACAGGCTATGTCTGATCCCCCGGCTGGTACTGTGGTTCGGTGGAGGTGAAGTAGTCCTCCAGGAAAGACTGCAGGTACTCGAAGGTGGGCCTCTCCTCCGGGTCCAGACGCCAGGTCTGTTCCATGGCCTCATACAGGGACGCTGGGCAGCCTGGAGGGCATGGCATGTGGTAGCCCTGCTCCACCTGTTCCAACACTTCCCGTTTACTCATGCCTGAAGGATGGGGCTCTGTTAGTCAAAGGGACAGCCAGGAAGAAGCCCTTCCCTGTGACCATCCCCCACCCCAGCCCTACCCCTGGTAGGGCAAACCTGGGTAGGGGACTCGGCCCTTGGTGATGAGTTCAGTGAGCAGGATCCCAAAGGACCACACATCTGACTTGATGGTGAATCTGCCAAAGAGGGCAGCTTCTGGGGCTGTCCACCTGATGGGGAACTTGGACCCTGGAGAGGATGGGGGAGCAGGGAAAGTTAGTGAGGGGGTCCCTGGAAACAGCTGGATTAAGAGAATGGGGTCTGAGCACAGTGGCTCACATCTGTAATCCTAGCACTTTGGGAGGGCAAGGCAGGCGGATAACTTGAGGTCAGGAGTTTGAGACCAGCCTGGCCAAGATGGCGAAACCCCGTCTCTACTAAAAATACAAAAAGTAGCCGGGCATGGTGGCAGGTGCCTGTAATCCCAGCTACTAGGGAGGCTGCAGCAGGAGAACCGCCTCAACCCAGGAGGTGGAGGTTGCAATAACCTGAGATCGCACCGCTGCACTCCAGCCTGGGTGACAGTGAGACTCTGTCTCAAAAAAAAAAGAGAGAGAGAGAATGGGGACTTTAGGGATGAGGATCTTGGGGATCCTCAGCACAAGGGTCTCTGGGCATAGTAGAAAGGACTTGGTATCTAGTCGACACCTACTATGTGTCTAGTATAGTGATGGGCACTTTCCAAACATTGCAATAATTCTCATCCTAATAACAGCCAATACTTGGCTAGCCTTTCCTGTGTGCCAGACACTGTTTTAAGTGATATGCATGCATTAACTCATTTGACCCTCACAAAACCTCCATGAGATAGAGACTCATTTTACAGGTGAGGGAAAGGAGGCACTGATTAGTTAGGTAACTTGCCCAGATCACAGGGTTAATACCTGGCTAGGATCCACACTCAGGCATTCCGGCTACAGAATTCCCACTGTTGAACGTCATTGTCTTTCATTTAAGAATTATAGCTGTGCCTGTCACATAGCAGGTGCCTGGTAAACATCTGCTGATTTGCTGTTATCTGAATATTTTCACTTTACAGAAGAGAAAAGGCAGCTTCCGGAGGTCAGGTGACTTGCCCAAGGCCACATGGCTGGTAAGTGGCTGACCTGGGATTTGAGCCCAGAATTGCCTCTCATACTACATCAGGATGGGGGTGACTCGGGTGACCTGGGGTGAAGAAGGGTTCCTGAGTGTGTGGGGCCCCATGGAAGTCCCTTGTTGCATGGGGAGCTCTTGGAAGGTGGGGTGAGGCAGGGCACCTTGGCAGGGGTTGTACTCATCGTCCTTGATGAGACGGGCCAAGCCGAAGTCTGCGATCTTGCACACCAGCCGCTCCCCGACCAGGATGTTGGCTGCCCTCAGGTCGCGGTGAATGTAGTTCATTCGTTCCATGTAGGCCATGCCCTCAGCTACCTGGGGGGCCAAAGTGTGGAGAGATGGGAGCTCATGTGGACTCACAGCACCGTGGCCTGTGTGAGGGGTGAGGGACCATTTGAAAAACCCACTTTCCAGAGGGGGAGACTGAGGCCCAGAAAGAGAGGCAGTACCTCTCAGGCACAGCTGGAGGCACAGCTGATGCAGTGGGCGGGGCCGCCCTCCCAGGCGTTTGAAGGGACAGAGAATTTGGGAACAGTTAATAGGTAGGAGGTCCGGGAGGTAAAGGCTGCTGGCCCAGTTACCTGGGCTGCCATGTCCACCAACTGGGGCAGCCTCAAATCCTGGCCCTCCGGGTTCTTGAGGAAATCCAGCAAGCTGCCTGGGAAGAGGAAGCCAGAACGTCAGCCCTAGCCCTGGCCCCAGCCCCTCCCCCTCTCGCTTGGCCCCGCCCCTCCATCCCCGCCCACCTGGACCCGCCCCTCACTTAGGACCCCGCGGGTACCTCAACCCCTCACTTGTCTCGCGCTGGCCTTGCTGCCAGACACGGACTCTGCCCACATCTCATTTCTTCTGTTCCTTGGTGCCCCGGACACGACCCACTCAGACTCCGCCCCAGACCCTCCCTCATTCCCGATTCTGCCTTCGTTAGCCCAAACCCCACACCCCCAACACCAGAGGCGCCGCCCCCAGCCCCAGATCCGTAGTGGTCTCACTCGGCCCGGCTCCCACCCCAGCGCTCCAGTCGTTTTACACACCTGGTCCTTTAGTGGGACTCTACCCATTGTCCCTCATCCCTCACAGATCGCGTCCCAGGTCCCACGCCTGAAAACTCCCCTCTTAACTTCATCCTGAATCCCGCCCGACCAGGCTCCGCCTCCTAACCGTGACACATGAACTCGGTCACGATGTAGATGGGCTCCTCCGACACGACGGCGTACAGCTGCACCAGCTTGTCGTGCCGCAGCAGCTTCATGACCTGCGCCTCCGCCAGGAAGGCCTTCGGGGACATGGTGCCTGGCTTCAGCGTCTTCACCGCCACCTTAGTGCTGCCGTTCCACGTGCCTGCTCAGAGGCTGTCTTGTCAGGACCCTCTCCCCCGATCCCAGGCCCTCGCCCCGGCCCCCGGGAGCTCCGTACCCAGCCACACATCCCCAAAGCAGCCGGTGCCCAGCCGGCGCTCCAGCGTGATGGAGCTGCGGCTGATCTCCCAGGCGTCCTTGGCCAGGCCCAGCGTCTGCGGCTTCATGATGGTGCAGGGTGCGGTGAGCAGGTTGCACAGCCCGTCATTCACCTCTAGGGGAGGGGTCATGGGGTAGTCACAGGAGGGCCAGGAAACCCCCCTCCACTCCTTATCCTATACCAGCCTGGTGCCAGACCCTAAGATCAATTATAAGGAACTAGGCCCCAAATGAGGTTACAGGCCAGGAAGAAAGGCAACTCGACCCACTGAATAGGGGAACATGTTGGTGCCCAAGGAAGGGAGTGGCACCCAGAGGGAGAGATGATCCCTGTAAGCCTTTTGTAAGGCCTGGGGGCCTTCCCATAGGAGGTAGCCTCCAGCTGGGCCTTGAAGGATAAGGTGGGATTCTCACAGGTGGAAATGGGGTTGGGGATTCCAGGCAAAGGTGTGGACATGAGGCCCATGGTCTTCCAGGGACTTCATCCTTGGCATAACCAATCAAGGCAGAAACGTGGGCATTGACTTCTGCCTTGCCTTCACCCCCACAGCCAATTCTCCACCAAGTCAGGCCTATTCTGCCTCCTACCCAGCTTCAAAATCATCTGCTTCGTCTTTACTCCACTGCCACCAATTTAGTCTCCACCACCTCTCACCTGGACAACGGCCCCTGCCTTCTGATGGACCCCTCATTCTGCCTTGTCCCCTGGCATCCAAGCTCCACCAGCAGCCAGAGTTTCTCACAAAAGTGAGACCAGCCTCTGTCACCCCCTGCTCAGGGCCCTGTGATGATGGCTCCCTGTCTGCCCACAGGGCAGTCCTGGTGCCTTGGTGGGGCATTCAGGTGGCACAAACATTCCATCAAGTTTCCACAAATTGAGGCCTTGAGGCAAGAAACTGACCAATGCCTTGCTCAGTTATTAGGAGGTGCTGCTTGGTGATGGACTGCTTTCCTCCAGAAGCTCACAAAAGCTCCTGGCCTAGGAGACCACTCCTTGGGTTCTGGTTTTGGTCTGGCCGATACTGCTTGGTAGACCCTTCCCTTCTCTGGGCCTCAGTCTCCCCATCTGGACAATGCTTCAGTGGGTTGGTTCAGGGATCTGAGGCCCCTGCCCTCACCCATGTAGTGCTGCACCAGCTCCTGCACCGAGTTGAACTGAACCCGCGTGGTGATGTAGTAGCCACCCATGTCCAGCTTGCGAATCTTGTAATGCTTCACATGATCGCCTCTGGTCTGATCCCAGTCCCGGATGGACAGGGAGTAGGCACCTGTGGAGAAGGATCACTTTGGATCTGCTGTTCTCCTCTCCCCTAGTCTGGGAGCTGGGAGAGGCCCGACAGCAGCATCCCTAGGACCTGGTCCCAGTCTTGGCCTTGACCCAAGCACCCTACCGCTCCTAGCCCTACCCCAATGGTTGGGCCTCCCAGTCACCTTGGCGCATGGCATCACCCCTACCTTTGGTGGTCTCGCTTTCCCGAATGAGAAAGGCCCCCTGGGGGTTGCCTGGTGAGAGCAGCTGCCTCTCTGCATCCTTTCTCCCAATCTTTCCAAAGTACCACCTGTTGGGAAAGGCAGGCAAGAGTCAGGTGTGCTCTGCTCAAACCTCACCTCAGCCTCCTGCGCAGTCACTTCACAAGTCAATACTCCATTTTCCCCATGTGTACAATGGGGCTGGTACACCTGCTTCACAGCCTGGCTGGGAGGATCACAGAGAAGGGGAATGTAAAATGCCTGGCACACAGTAGGTGCCCAGCAAAGGTTAGCATCTCTTCTCGTTAGGTTTCTCTTGAATTAAAATTGCTTCAATCCCAATCATCAGGGTGCCATGGACCCTCAGTTCATCTCACTCTAGCCCCTCTGTGCACTCATTTTACAGATGAGGAAGTTGAGGCTCAGAGAGGGAAAGTGACCTGTCCACAGGCTGGCTAATGAGATCTACCTAAAATCCTCTGCCCCTCACCCTAGTTCTTTTTTCACCACTCCAGTAATCAGATCACTCAGATCCTTCTCCCACCCCCACTTCCAAATCCTTTCCTCCTTTGGCCTCCAGAGCAACACGGTCTCCTGCTTCTCTTCTCTCTGGCTGCTCCCGCCCCAGCTCCTGCTCTTCTTGCACTCTCTTAGACTTGGATGTTTTCCTAAGTCTAAACTTCAACCTCAGGCCTCAATCACTCCTCTCCCTTGGGGATTCTTTCCGGGATTGAACTGTAGCCCTAAACCAACTGTGCAGGTACAATGGGGGAGCTGACATGACCACAGGTGCCATAGAAGACTCAGATGATCATGAAACTGGTCTGTGGCCATCTTGGGTTGAATTAAAGGAACCTCGTGTTTTCAAACCAAGGGTGGTGGAAGTCTTAGTGGACCCTGGGAAAGTCAGTCCGCCCCTGGGTACTAGGCACAGTTCAGGAAACAGGAGAAAGCACTGGCAAGTGGTGTGTCCAAGAGGGCAGGCGGGAGGGGAACGGAGGAAGTGTTGAAGGACTGTATAGACAGGACACATTGTCAAGTTTTTTCAAAGCCCTCCCCCCTCCCACACGCATGACATTAGCTACTTCCTTAATAATCAGTATAATAATAACAGCACGTATTTCATGCTAGGGTCTGCCTTAATACATGTATGTATTTACTTAATTCTCCTAACAACGTTGTGAGATAGCTAACATTGTTCACCCCCATTAGACAGTCAGGACTGCAGTTGATAGAACAGGAACCCAGGCTGTCTGCTTTAGGGCCTGTGCTCCTAACCACACTACCCGTAACCACAACACTGCACTGAGCACCTCTCAGCGCTTGGTGACACTGGCTCCAAGATGTGGACACAAGCATGAAGCTCCCCACAAACCTCCTGTCCTCTGCATCATTGTCCCTCCTCTCCTTCATGCCTCCTATCACCTCCCCAGACTTGGGCCTCACTGCACTTGACCTCTGAACCTCGCCCACCCACTCCTGTTCAGCGATGCCCACCCGCTCCTGCTCAGTCATACCCACTTCCTGCCAGCAGCCTCCACCTGCATGCAGCCTCTCCATTCCAACAACCTCCAAACATGCCCACATTTCTCCCTTCCCCAAAGGAAACTATTCTAAGTTCCATCTTGCCATCAACATTCTGCTGTATCTTCTCGCCTTCCCTTTACTTGAAAAAGTGCTTCGCACTTGGGTCTCCACTTCCTCACCTCCCACTGCCTCCCAGGTTCTGCTGTCTGGCCTCCGCCTCCCACCCTCGCACAGAGAAATCTCTCACCAAGGTCACCCCCACTGCCAAATCCAGTGGCAGCCTCTGACACGCCCTCTCTAGTTTCCTGAAGCTTCTGCGCTCTCTTGGTTGTTCTGACTTGGCCTGGTCTGGATTTCCTCACTTCTCCAGTGGCTCCTTCTCCTTCGAGGGCAGCTTTCCCCAAAGTGGGGTCCTAGAGCCAGTCTTTTTCACTCTCTGCTCTCTTCCTTAACCCTCTATATAGCTTTTTAAAAAATTTTTAATTAATTAATATTTTTTTTGAGACTGAATCTCGCTGTGTTACCCAGGATGGAGTGCAGTGGTTCCATCTCGGCTCACTGCAACCTCCACCTCCCAGGTTCAAGTGATTCTCTTGCCTCAGCCTTCTGAGTAGCTGGGACTACAGTTGCCTGCCACTACACCCAGCTAATTTTTGTATTTTTAGTAGAAATAAGGTTTCACCACGTTGGCCAGGCTGGTCTTGAACTCCTAACCTCAGGTGACCCACCCACTTCAGCCTCCCAAAGTGATGGGATTGCATGCATGCGTCACTGCCCCCGGCCCCCTCCTATATAGCGTTAATGATCATCTTTACTCTCATGAGTTCCACATTTCTGCCCTAGCCCACTGTGCCCTCTGCAAGGACCATAGCAAACAAACTGAGCAGTCTTAGTGCCAATTAGGAAAAAATGCCCCTTCCTCTGGGCTGATTCAGGGGCATGGATCAGCATGGGCTGGTTGCCTGCCATACAAAGCACAACCTAATCGAATTGCTGGCAGCCTCCTCCACATGGATGTTCCTCTCCACAAACCACAATCCAACAAGTACCCCCTAGAACTCATGAACCTATACCTGCTCCTGTGTTCCCTGCCTTAGCAAATGGTGCCATCATCCACCCAGCTCCTTAAGAAGACTTTGAGTCACCCTTGATTCCTCCCACTCCCCATAACCCAAATCAATCACAGAGTCCTGGATTCTCACTTTGCAGTCTCTTCAATCCCTTCTTTTCTCATATATGTATGACATTTGTGAGGATAGCTTTTTAAAAGCTTTATGAGCCTCAGTTTCCTCATCTGTAAAATGGGGACAATAATAATAACAAGGGGCTGGACATGGTGGCTCACACCTGTAATCGCAGCACTTCGGGAGTCTGAGGCAGGAAGATCACTTGAGGTCAGGAGTTTGAGACCAGCCTGGCCAACATGGTGAAACCCCATCTCTACTAAAATTAACAAAAATTAGCCAGGTGTGGTGGCGTGCACCTGTAGTCCCAGGTACTTGGAAGGCTGAGGCAGGAGAATTGCTTGAACTCAGGAGGTGAAAGTTGCAGTGAGCCAAGATTGAGCCACTGCCCTCCAGCCTGGGCAACAGAGCAAGACTCTGTCTAAAATAATAATATCAAGGCCAGGCATGGTGACTTATGCCTGAAATCCCAGCACTTTGGGAGGCCACGGTGAGAGGATTGCTTGAGCTCAGAAGTTTGAGATCAGCCTGAGCGACACAGCAAGATTCTGCTTCTATAAAAAAAATATATATATAAAAATTAGCCAGGCATGGTGGCACACACTCGTAGTATCAACTACTCAGGAGGCTGAGGTGGGAGGATCACTTGAGCTCAGGAGTTTGAGGCTGAAGTGACCTAAAATCATGTCACTGTACCCCAGCCTGGGCAACAGAGCACGCCCTTGTCTCTTAAAAAACTAATAATATCAACAGTGTTATTGTGAGAGTTAAATGAACCAAGGTGGTAAATACTTGCTGTAGTATACTTGCTCAAGTATATAAAGGCATTCAATGAATGGTAAATTCCTGCCTCTTGGGCCAGGCCTCAGTGGCTCATGCCCGTAATCCCTGAACTTTGGGAGGCCAAGATGGGCGGATCGCTTGAGCTCGGGAGTTCAAGACCAGCCTGGGCAACATTGCAAAACACTATCTCTACTAAAAATACAAAAATTACCTGGGCGTGGTGAAAGAATCATCTGAGCCAGGGAGGTCAAAGCTGCAGTGAGCTGTGATTGTGTCACTACACTCTACTCTAGCCTGGGCGACAGAGTAAAAAAAAAAAAAAAAGAAAAGAAAAAAAAAGAAAAATTCTTGTCTCCTTAATAGAATTAATTCCTAGTAATGCTCCCTTGCACTTGTTTAGCACTTTACAATTTTTTAAAGCTCACACACTGTTGTTTTTACTGGGAGGCAATATGTATAATGCTGAGCAAATGCAGCTTAACTATCTGGGTTCATACATCAGCTCTACCACTCACTAGCCGTGTGAACTCGCACAGGATATTTACTTTCTCTGTGCCTCAACTTCCTCATTTGTAAAATAGGGTAATAGTAGTTTCTAACCCTATTAATACACAGACAGTACTTTCAATAGTGCCCAGAACATAGTACATGCTCTGTAAGTATTATCTACTACTATTATTATCAGTATAATCTTCTTTTATTCTCACAATGACCTTACAAAATTATTAGATAAGGAGACAGGCTCAGACTGGAGCAATGACTTGTCCAAGAGGTGGCCTTGGAGTCTGGACTCCAGGGTCCTGTCCATAGGGCTGGCCTTGCCGCAATCCTCACTTACTCTTCAGCCTGGATGGAGTCCACAGGGGCCACATAGTTGCTGGGAATGTAGCCAGTTTGTCCCGAGCTGAGAGACCGAGCCTCCCACCAGTCACCTTCACTGTAGGCACAGAACAGGGCATGGTCAGCAGCACCCCCAGCCCCCAAGGCACCCTGGGGCCAGGCGGAGCCACACAGGACTGCAGAGATGAATCCTGCCAACCCCCCATCTTGGACACCCCACCACCACCAGGTCTTTTGTCTGCTCTGCCCCAGCCACTGCAGCTTCCCTGGGAGGGCTTGTCCCCGCAGAAGGAATAAGCTCGGGGGCACTTGGGGCTCTTAGCTTCTTCCATGGGCTCCTCAGCTGGGCTGAGCTGGGGATTGGGAATACAGTGGACAGCTGACTAGGTCACTTCCCCACAGAAAATGGCTACCGATTTCCTTCTGGATAAAATCTAGCCTTCTCAACGTGGCTTAAAAAGCCTGGCAGAGGCCAGGTGTGGTGGCTCATGCCTGTAATTCCAGCACTTTGGGAGGCCGAGGCAGGTGGATCTCCTGAGGTCAGGAGTTCGAGACCAGCCTGGCCAACATCGTGAAACCCCATCTTTACTAAAAATACAAAAAATTAGCCAGGTGTAACGGCTCCTGCTTGTAGTCCCAGGATCACTTGAACCCAGGAGGCGGGGGTTACAGTGAGTTGAGATTGCACCACTGCACTCCAGCCTGGGAGAGAGAGTGAGACTCCAACTCAAAAAAAAAAAAAAAAAAAAAGCCTGACAGAATCTGCCTCTGCCTACCTCTCTAGCCTCTGTTCTCTCCCATTCTGCATCCCATATTTTATGAACCACCTAAGGTGAACCACTTTGTGGTTTTCAGAAGTTATCATTTATTCTCATTCTCTGTCACTCTCTTCCTCTTTTCCTCCCTCTTATTTTTTATTTTTTAACTATTTATTTACTTTTTTGGGATGGAGTCTTGCTCTGTTGCCCAGGCTGGAGTGCAGTGGCGCGATCTCGGTTCACTGCAACCTCCACTTCCCGGGTTCAAGTGATTCTCCTGCCTCAGCCTCCCACGTAGCTGGGATTACAGGGGCACACCACCATGCCCAGCTAATTTTTGTGTTTTTAGTAGAGACTGGGTTTCACTATGCTGGCCAGGCTGGTCTTGAACTCCTGACCTCAGGTGTTCCACCCGCCTTGGCCTTCCAAACTGCTGGGATTACAGGCGTGAGCCACCGCACCTGGTCGTCTATCTCATTTTTATAGCCTCAGCTTAAAAATCACCTCCTCCAGGCCGGGTGCAGTGACCCAACACCTGCCCCCCCCCCCCCCCACCCCACCCCAGCACACAGTTGCAATCATCCAGGGTTTTTATTTTTATGTATATGTGTTCGCAACTAGGCTGGAGCATTCTGAGGCTAGGGACCAGGCGGGATTCCTGTCTGGGTCCTACTTCCAGCCCAGACAATGTTCTGACTAGGTGGCCTGGTCACTTACGTATTGTTCAGGATGTGGAACTTCTCGCCCTTGGTGAAGGTGAGGTCATCCTCAGTTCGAGCCTCATAGTCATACAGGGCGATGAACAGGGTCACTCCAATCCCTGCAGAGTCAGGGCTACTCAGCAGGGTAGGGCATGGGGCAGAAGCACCAAGGGGGCTGCACCCCCAAATTCCTGTTCCCCAGCCAGGCGCTGCACCTCCCCACTCCTCTAGTGCCCCGGCTCCCAAAGGCCTTTGGAGTCCAAGGAATTTCAGATTTGGTCTCCACAGCTTAGGACACACAACTTCAAGCCCATTCCTCCCACCACGGAGGATCCCCTGATTGCCCACTCCTCCTCTTCCCCACCAAGAAGACTTCCCATCTGGGAAGTGGCTCCTAAAAGGGCAAGAAGTTTCTCTTTGTCACTTGCATCTGTCACAGGGTCATGCCCCTCTCAGTCTGGGAGTAGAGCTTCCTGACCCTCCCCTGCAGACTGTGGTTTCTGACGGTAGGGCTGTACAGACTCCCTCAGCCTGTGTGATCTTGAAAGCGGGGTTGTGTCTGCCACATCCTACTGGAGGCTCCTAAGGGCAAGTCCACATCTCCTCTTCTTCCCTCAGTTTCTCCCAGGATCCAGGCAGCACCTGACTCCGGCCCCCTGGACTCACCTGACACACCCCTGATGGTGCCACTATCAAGGAAGCCAGGGTTGATGGCCTGAGAGGAGAAGTTGCTGTAGTTGGGGATGTGGACAAATGATGATGCAGGTTGGGCCTTAGTGGGGTCAGGCCCATAGTGGTCTGCTGCCCCGTAGCTCCTGAAGTCCCCTTCCAGGCCAGCATCCTCTTTGGCCGTGGCCGCCGGCTCCAATTTCTTGCAGAACACACAGCCCATTCCAGGTTCCCTGCTACAGAATGGGGCATGCCTCACTCAAGGGCCCCTGCCAGGTGCACCACTCTGTGCACACACGTGTATGCACATGCTCATACGCTCATACAGGCACATGGCTTTCTCTCTTGGGCCTAGATTGGGGTCCTCCCTCTAAGGGAAAAAAGCGGAGCCGGGCCACCTACTGTACCGTTCAGTCTGCCTCACAGTATGTCCCCACTCAGTGCTTCTCTTTCCATTGGCTCGTGTCTATGTCTCCGGGGCTGGCTTTCTACATTGGGATATTGCTATGCTTATTTGTATATTTTTGCCTCCTATTGCTTTGTTTTTTGTTTTGTTTTGTTTTGTTTTGAGACAAGCTCTCACTCTATTGCCCAGGCTGGAGTGCAGTGGCACAATCACAGCTTGCGGCAGCCTTGATCTCCTGGGCTCAAGTGATCCTCTGGTCTCAGCCTCCCACGAACTGGGACTCCAGGTGCGTGCCACCACCCCTGGCTAATTCGTTCGATTTTTAGTAGAGACAAAGTCTTGCTATATTGCCCAGGTTGGGTCCTAATGCTTTGATATGTTGTGTTTCTGTGACTCTTTCAGTGTGCTTGTACATGTGTGTCTTTGTGTCTCTCTAAGTATGGGTGAGTTTGCCTGTGTGGGTATGCGTGTGTGTGCAGCTCTTTATGGATGTCTGTGTGTCTGTGTGTGCAGGTTTGTGTGTATATGACAGTGTGTAAAAGTCTCTATGTATGTGTTTGGCTGCATGTGTGTATGTCTGTAAGACCGTGTTTGTGTGTATGTGCTTCTGTGTGAGTATATGTGTGCCTGTCTGTGTGAGTGGGTGTCTCTGTGTCTGTGTGTCTATGAATGTGCACGTAGCTCTGGGTGGGAGCAGTGTGCCTGTCTCTGGATGTATCTCTGCGTGTATGTCTATATATCTGCGCATGTTTGTGTGTGAGTGTGTGTGAGGCTGTGTGTCTGCACCTGGAGAGTCACTGCAGAGGGGGATCAAGGCCATTTCCTGTCATGGGTCCAGTCTCCAGCCTCTCAAGCTGCCTCATTCTGGCTCCCCCATCTGTTACCTAGCAACAAGGTCCTTATAGGAGGAAGGGGCTGTGAGGAGTTGTGGGGTTCAGGAAGGCCACCCCCACCCTGTTTCGTGACCCTGAAAGCCCTCAGTCCACCCCACTCACCCCGTAGGCCCCTACTCCTGGGTCAGTGGGGCTGCAGCATGATCCTTGGGAGGGGTCAGAGACCTGAGGGTGAGACAGAAGGACAAGGAAGATGAAGGCTCTGCCAATGTTTCTGTCAGCAGCTGCCCAGCTCCTGCCCTCTTCAGGAAGCCAGAAGGCCTGGGCTCTGCCCCAGCATGACTTCTGCCTTCACTTTCCTTCCTATCACCCCTGGCACACTTACACAACCACTGTCACACAGGGCACACCACCCACACCAGCTCTCTTTCACACTCATACTCACGGGACACACCAGCACAGTCACGCAACAATACTCACAGCATGCATTTGCATGAGTGTGCGTGCCAACACCATCACACGCCAACAGAGGCTCTAACAAGCCCAAGCTCACAATAACACACACACATACACATGCACATATACATGTGGTGCCTGCCAGGTTAACAGACAAACACACTCAGACACGCATGATTTTGTACATTATAATCATCTCTCTAACAGGATTTCTATCAAGCCATGCTCAACTCCCTCATAGTCCCCAGTCACCTTCTCCTAAAAACCAGTTCTTCTGGCCGGGCGCGGTGGTTCATGCCAGTAATCCCAGCACTTTGGGAGACCGAGGTGGGTGGATCACAAGGTCAGGAGTTCGAAACCAGCCTGGTCAATATGGTGAAACCCCATCTCTATTAAAAATGCAAAAATTAGCCAGACGTGATGGTGGGCGCCTGTAGTCCCAGGTACTCGGGAGGCTGAGGCAGCAGAATCACTTGAACCCGGGAGGCAGAGGTTGCAGTGAGCCGAGATCGCACCACTGCACTCCAGCCTGGGTGACAGAGCAAGACTCTATCTCAAAAAACAACAAACAAACAAACAAACAAAAAACAGTCCTTCTTCTGAACCCTGCTGTGCTCCCAGCCACCCTAGGGTTCCATGTGGTGGCTGAGTGACAGTGGATACCTGCCTCCGGAGCTCTGACCCTATCCCCATAGCAGGGAAAGGACCACGTCAGAAGTTGGGGCCACCAGAGTCCCTTGGGAAGGCCCACAATGAGCCAACTCTTTTCTGGCAGCTGTATCCTCTGAGCAACAGGGCAGGAGGTCATTGAGCAAGGGTCCCCCACACCCTGCCAGAAACTCTGCCATTGCAACACTCAGAGAGGAACTGACTGGTGAGAAGGCTTGGTTTCCTAAGATGTGAGAAGAATGGAGAGTTGAGGGTGGGGCCAATCCAGTGAACCCTGATTTGCCCCAGAGGGGCCCCAAGGTCCTAGAAGCAAGGACCCGCCAGCTTCTCCTCTTGATCCCCAGTCCAGTTACCCTTACAGATATTCTCTTCCCCTTCTCTCTGGGTCCTGTCCTTCCTTCCTAGCACCACTCACCTCTTCCAGGAAGTCTTCCTGGATCCACCAGGTCCAGTTGCCTGGCCGATGGTTCCGTCACATCAGTGCTTTGGTCTCCACCCTAGCCCCACCTGCCCCTCTCACCCTTTGCTGTAAGTGTGCTCTCATGTGTGTGTTGGGTGGGGGTGGGGGCCTCACACCCATGTGGTGAACTGTGGGGCGGGCTGTGGTGAGAAGCCTGCCCTAAAATAGCCCCTGTTCACTGGGCCCTGCCTGAGACCTGTGCCCTGGGACCCCTCCCTGGGATGAAACCACTGTGTCTAAAAGGCCCCAGGATGCTACAGGGCTAGTCAGAGCCAGGGCAGAAAATAGAGGTGGAGGATTGGAAGCCATCCAGGGCCCAAGGGGAGGGATTTCAGGGACTGGTGACAAGAGAAATGAGGCTGATACAAAAACGAGGGTGAGGCCGGGCACAGTGGCTCACACCTGCTATCCCAGGACTTTGGGAGGCCAAGGCAGGACGATTGCTTCAGCCCAGGAGCTTGAGACCAGCCTGAGCAACATAGGGACACCCTGTCTCTACAAAACAGAAATTTTTTTAATTAGCCAGTCCTGATGGCACCCACCTACAGTCCCAGCTACTCGGGAGGCTGAGGTGGGAGGATTGCTTAAGCCTAGGAGTTTGAGGCTGCAGGAGCTGTGATTGTACCGCTGCACTCTAGCCTGGGAGAGAGAGTAAGACCCTGTCTCTATTTTAAAAAGAAAACAGAAAAACCAAGGGTGAGAATAAAGCCTTCTCACAGGAAGACACACACACACCTCAAATGGTGCACCGTGCTGATACCCAGATCCACACAGCCCTTCAGCCCCTTCTCAGATGGCACGTTACCTCAGCTGCCTCATGCAGTCTCAGGCTACTCTGCAGATTCTTAGCACAAACATCTTTCAGTGTACACACACCCCATATACACACACGTCCAGCCGTCATCCGTCTGCACATAGATGCGCATGCACACGCATGTGCACACACACACACACACATCTTCTATACAAGAATAGCAAATATAGAATTTATAGCACTTACTATGTGCTGGCCACTGCATTAAGCACTTTACCTATATTATCTCATTTTATCCACACAACCCTATGATTTAAGTATTATTATTATTATTATTAATTTATTTATTTTGAGAGGGAATTTCGCTCTTGTCACCCAGGCTGGAGTGTAATGGCATGATTTTGGCTCACTGCAACCTCCGCCTCCTGGGTTCAAGCCATTCTCCTGCCTCAGCCTCCCGAGTAACTGGGATTACAGGCGCCCGCCACCATGCCAGGCTAATTTCTGTATTTGTAGTAGAGACAGGCTAATTTCTGTATTTTTAGTAGAGACAGTGTTTTCACCATGTTGGCCGGGCTGGTCTTGAACTCCTGACCTCAAGTGATCCACCCACCTTGGCCCCCCAAAGTGTTGGGATTACACATGTGAGCCACTGCACCTGGCCTAAGTATTATTATTGATGAGGCAACTGAGGCACAGAGAGGTTTGGAAATCTGCCCAGGGTTGGCTAGTCACAGTGGCTCATGTCTATAATCCCAGAACTTTGGGAGGCCAAGGCAAGAGGTTTGCTTGGGCACAAGAATTCGAGACCAGCCTGGGCAATATGGCAAATTCCAGCTCTATAAAAAATGCAAAAATTGGCCATGCACGGTGGCTTACGCCTGTCACTGCACTCCAGCCTGAGTGATAGTGAAGCTCCGTCTCGATAAGAAAAAAAAAAAAAACTCCAAAAATTAGCTTGGCATGGTGGCACGTGCCTCGAGAGGCTGAGGCAGGAGGACCGCTTAAGATCAGGAGGTAGAGGCTGCAGTGAGCTATGATCATGCCACTGCACTCCAGCCTGGGCAACGTAGTGAAACTCTGTCTCAAAAAAGGCGGCCACAGATATGATGCATCCTGGTGTTTGGCTCCAGAATCTGAGCTTTCAAGTACTTCTCTCCATTGCCCATCACAGATACAGACAGATGCAGCCATTCCTGCTGGCATGCACAAATGCAGATGCCCCCACACTGTCCCCCTGCCCCCCACATAGGGACACACACACTCACACACACACAGACACACACACACAGATATACACAGCTCTCTCCGGTGACACAGACCCACATAGAGCTCTCCTCTATAGAACACAGACTTATACAATCTCTCATGTTCACACACAGATACAATGTTGCCACTTCCAATAATACCCACGTGTATATTGCCACAACATATCTACATCAGACCAACGGGATCCCTGAATTCTGCATGCCCAGTATGGCTGCAAGGGAGAGACTATCAGCATCTGAGAAGGAAGCTCTGTGGGCTCAGGAAGAGCCCTGGCATGGCTGACAGTGTTGTCAGCAGGCAGAGTTAGGCAGTTCTTGAGTCTTACCACTTCCAGACTTGATACAGACCAAAGCCCTGGCCAGGCCTGGCTCTCTGGGGACCAGTATGCTGAGGGGTCAGGGGATGTAGGGCACAGGGTATGGCATCTGCATGGCCCAAGGCAGTGAGGGGCCACACTGCATGTAGCCATGTTCATGCTGTTTTGTCAGAGGAAAGAAAGAGATGGGGAAAGGTAGAAAAAGGAGAGGCAGAGAGAGAGAGAGAGAGAGAGAGAGAGAGAGAGAAAGAGAGGCAGAGTTTGAGAGATACAGGGAGATAAAGAGAAAGAGCCAGAGACAGTTAGAGAGACAGAAAGAGAGACAGAAGGAAGAGCCAGAGACAGAGAAATACAGCGTGGTAGGCTGGCAAACTGACTCTCAAAAAAATAAAAAAAGCCCTGATCTGTCGCATTTTCTGATTTCCATGGTGTAAATATTGCCACCATGGCTGATTTAAAGCTACCAGAGTGAGTTCCTGAAAGCTGGGGTGGAAGAGATGCGCAGAATGAACTCCCCTGAGCCAGTAACTAGCTGGCTCCAGCACACACTGCCAGCAAGAAACAGAGACAAAGAGACAGAGGCAGAAACGAGAATTAAGGAGAAAGAGTAACCGAGAGACAGAAAGAGACAGAAACAGAGAGAGGCGGAGATGAAAAGAAAGAGAGAGAGAGCTAAAGAGACAAGGAGGGGGAAAGACCTCGGAGGGAGAGCAGATTGGGTTCACTCTGCTCAGGCATCTACATAAAAATAGCCCCAGGACTCGTCATCCTCCCCTTACTCTGATCTCTATGTGCCACCAATCCTTTGGAGAGTAATTTGACTTCCTAGAAATCTGGGTGGCAGTAAAAATGTGCTAATTTATTAAATAGTGACTAGCATCTTGCCAAGCAATTCCCAGTCATGGTCTTGTCTAGTGAACCTATGAGGTGGGTTTATGACTGCCCTTATTTTACAGATGAAGAAACTGAGGCACAGAAATGTTAAGTAACTTGCCCAAGATTACACTGTGACTAAAGGATGATAAAATGCAATGCTGATCAATTTGTTGCCAAAAACCACTGTAACCACTGGTCCATTCTGCAATCCTAGTAGAAGCAATAATGCAAGCTTGTCCAACCCACAGTACATGGGCCAGATGCGGCCCAGGACAGCTTTGAATGTGGCCCAACACATATTAATAAACTTTCTTAAAACATTATGAGATTTTTTTTTTTTGGAGATTTTTTTTTTTTGAGACAGGGTCTCACTATGTTGCCCAGGCTGAAGTGCAGTGGCATGATCTTGGCTCACTGCAACCTCCGCCTCCTGGGTTCAAGTGATTGTCCTGCCTCAGCCTCCTAAGTAGCTGGGACTACAGGTGTGCTACCAAAATGCCTGGCTAATTTTAGTAGAGACGGGGTTTTACCATGTTAGCCAGGATGGTCTTGATCTCCTGACCTCATGATCTGCCTGCCTCGGCCTCCCGAAGTGCTGGGATTACAGGCATGAGCCACTGCACCCGGCCTTTTTTGCAATTTTTTAAAGTCCATCAGCTATCATTAGTGTTAGTGTATTTTATGCGTGGTTCAAAACAATTTTTCTTCTTCCAGTGTGGCCCAGGGAAGCCAAAAGATTGGACATCCCTACAATAACGTGTGTCTCTTAAGGAGCACCTAGTGTTCTGAGCCCTGTGCCTCATGCTCTGAATCCTTGATCCAGCAGGCAGGGCGCAGGTTGGGGGAGGGAGGGGTGCGGGAGAGAGAGAGAGCGAGCCATATCTGCCCAGATTTTCTCAGGAAGTCACTGAATCTGAAGAAGCCAGGTCTCTCTTTTCTCAGCACTGAACTTGGCTGCCTGCTAACACCAGAAAGGCGGCAGCTCAGAAAGTAGCCACAGCATCATTCTGGGCACTTAGTTCTGTTTATAAATATGTCTCTTGAACATCTGGTTTACAGGAGTTGGCTCCGAGATCCCCATCAGGGTCAAAATCAGGTTACAAGTATCAAACTGAGGTCCAACCCTGGACCATAGTGCTCCCCACTTCAACATCTGCCCTGTGGCCCTCCCCAGCTCCATTCTTCAGTAGCTCTGTGACCTTGGATCTTTGACATAAGCCTCTGAGCCTTAGTTGCTGCATCTGCACCTTCTGAGCAGTTGTTGTGAGGGATTCATGACATGTGGCTCTTGCCCGATGTGCAGTGGCCAAGTGTGACCAATAACCAAAACCAGAATGGCCCCCAGGGACCATTTACAACTCCACCCTTTCTTTTGCATAGGGAGAAGTTACTTTCCCAAGATCACACAGTCAGACAGGGGATTCAAAGTCAGGACTATTAATTCAAGTCCAGAGTTCTGCTCCCTCCCCCATGGCTGTGTTCTCCAAAGCCTGAGCAGGAGATCATCCTGTTCCTAACTAGTGAATGTCATACTTCCGGTCGAACACACCACCCCTGTCATATGGCAGCTGGTCACCCAGCAGGGAGGGACCCTGCCTCCCACCCATCCCTACTGCTGGACATAGGAACCCCAGCTTCACCCATTCTTTTTCGAGGCCCATACTTCCAAAAGCTATGCCAGTTCTTTGATGTAGACACAGGATGTCCTGCCCCCGCAACCCTCACCAAGTATCTGTGGGATCTAGAGGCAGATTTAGGCTCACATTCTAGCCTTCCTGACAACTGACTTAAGGCATTGGGCAAGTCAGTTTATCTCCCTGAGCGGCAGCATCTTTGCCTATAAAATGAGAATACAAATGTCCACCTCCTGGGGTTGCTTCTCAGCATCAAATGGGGTCTCATCCTTGAAAGCATCAGACATACAGTAAGTGCCCAGTGAACTTTCACTTCCCTCCTTTCCCTTGAGAAAGGTCCTCCATGGCAATGATGGTATGGGACCAGAGGGTACAGGACTGGGCAGGGCTGAGAAGAAACAGAAGTTCCCAGGGTGAGGTGAGAGGGCTGAGCTGGCCCAGCTGCCTGGGGGATTTCACCAAAAGGGAACTGGGACTTTGGGCAGGGGCAGGAAACCACCATCCTGCAAGAGTTCCGGCTTCTCCTCCGGGCTCTGGGCTGACCGGGGGCAGGCCAGGGTTGGAGGGGCAGGGAGCAGGTGACTCGCATCCCACTGTGCCGCATCTCTCACTAGGCCCTGTCCCCCAGACCGGGCTTCCATCCCTCATCCCCAGTCCTCTCACAGAGACCCTTCACCCCGCTGAACCCCAGCGCCTTTGCTGAATCCCCATCTCTCTCGCTGGGGCCCCCACTGCTCATTAACTCTTTCTTTCCTTCTTTCTTTCTTTCTTTCTTTCTTTCTTTCTTTCTTTCTTTCTTTCTTTCTTTCTTTCTTTCTTTCTTTCTTTCTTTCCTTCTTTCTTTCTTTTCTTTCTTTCTTTCCTTCTCTCTTTCTTTCTTTCTTTCTCTTTCTTTCTTTTTCTTTCTCTCTCTCTTTCTCTCTTTCTTTCTTTCTTTCTTTCTTTCTCTCTCTCTCTTTCTTTCTCTCTCTTTCTTTCCTTTCTCTCTCTCTTTCTTTCTCTTCTTCTTTTTTTTTTTTTTGAAACAGTGTCTCATTCTGTCGCCAAGGTTGGAGTGCAATGGTTCGATCTCGGTTCACTACAACCTCCACCTTCCGGGTTCAAGCAATTCTCCTGCCTCACCCTACTGAGTAGCTGGGATTACAGGCATGCGCCACCATGCACAGCTAAAATTTTGTATTTTTGTATTTTTAGTAGAGACGGGGTTTCGTCATGATAGCCAGGCTGTTCTTGAACTTCTGACCTCAGGTGATCCACCCACCTCGGCCTCCTAAAGTGTTGGGATTACAAGTGTGAGCCACTGTGCTCGGCCTTCATTAACCGCCTTTCATCTCACACGATCCTTTCTTGAGGCCTCGAAACTGCCTCCTGAAGAAGACATGCCCACCCAACCCTGTGTGACTCCACCACCACCATGGTGAGGCCAGGTGTGTGCAGGGGGTGTTTGGGGGTAGCCTTTACCCTCCATGTGGTCCCGAAGCCATCAGCAGTTTTTTCCACTTCTTGTGGGTAAAAGCGGTTTTCCACCTGTTGCTGAAAACCACCCACCAGCCTCTAAAACACAGCTCTTTAGGTGCCATCTGTCCTGGGACTCAGGATTTTCAGGAGATGGGAGCCATGGGGGTGTCCAGGGGCAGCCGAGGGATGGGAGTCTAGATTTCAGTGTGGCCAGACAGGAAGCCCCGTCCCCGGTTCCTCAGGGGAGGGGGGCGGTGAGGAGGACATCCTGCCTTTTCCCACCTTAGGTCAGCCCAGTCTGCTCCCGGTGGGAAAAGCCCTGCCCCTACTTCTCCAGCTCTGGGGTTCCCTACTCAGCCTCCTGAGGTCTGGCCACTTCCTTTGCCACATCAGCTCCAGGCGGCTGCAGAGAACACCCGAACATCCACCTGTGTGCCCAAGGGTTCATGCTCATTCACTCAGAGCCCAAAACAGACAAACACTCACACCCTCACTGGAGGAGGGCATGGGAGCACCGACTCACTGGAACAGGAAGTGGTCATGAAGCCCTGGAATCCCACACCCTCCTCCCCGGTGGGGACATGAAACTTGGTCTGGATGAGGTAAGGATTCAGGCCTCAGCTCAGGCTACATCAGAGACGAGATGTCCTGGACTTCTGGTCCCTACTGTTGGCCCTGCAGGTTGCCAACTCCCAAACCTCCATCTTCCCATCTGTGAAGTGGGAACAGGGTCCTGCTCTCCCATCACCACCACAGTCGGAAGGATGCTGAGGACGTCAGGGTCCTTGAGAGTACACACCCGAGGTGTGGCCAACTGGGTGCGGCACCAGAGAGGGTGCGAGACAGATTTCAACTCTGCTGACCTCCCCAGTGTGGGCCCTCATCAGAGCCATAGACTGTTTATTTAGATGCCAACTGACCGCTGGTCCCTGGAGGCCCTGTCAGTGAGAGCAGGGCTGTCTGGGCCTCATCCATGCTTTTTGTTGCTGTTTTTTTTTTTTTTTTTTTTTTTTGAGACGGAGTCTCACTCTGTCCCCCAGGCTGGAGTGCAGTGGCCGGATCTCAGCTCACTGCAAGCTCCGCCTCCCGGGTCCACGCCATTCTGCTGCCTCAGCCCCCCCACGGGTAGCTGGGACTACAGGCGCCCGCCACCTCGCCCAGCTAGTTTTTTGTATTTTTTTAGTAGAGACGGGGTTTCACCGTGTTAGCCAGGATGGTCTCGATCTCCTGACCTCGTGATCTGCCCGTCTCGGCCTCCCAAAGTGCTGGGATTACAGGCTTGAGCCACCGCGCCCGGCCTTTGTTGCTGTTTTTTACAGACAAAATCTCACTCTCTCACCCAGGAGCTCTCACTGCAGCCTTGAACTCGTGGGTTCCAGAGATCCTCCAGCCTCAGCCTCTGCAGTAGCTAGGACTATAGGCAGGTGCCACCACTTCTGGCCTTCCGGCTAACTACATTTTTTTGTAGAGACAGGACGGGGGTCTCCCTGTGCTGCCCAGGCTGGTCTCCTCTGCATGCTTTTGAGATGGTGAAGGGGAGGCTCGCTGAGTCAGGGATAGCCCTTAACCCTTCAGGACACTCAGCAAATACTGCTTTCTACACCTGATCCTCGTGGGGGAAGGGTGGACACAAGGATAATTTCTCCCCATAGTTCAGATGAGGAAAAGGAGGCCCAGAGAAGCCCCGTAACTTGCCTACAGTCACACAGCAATTAAGGGCCCAGTCTTGCTAAGAACCCAGGTCTCTCAAACAGCAGATCCTCCAACTCAGGATCCCTAAACACAGCGGCATCGCGCCCTCCTAAGTCGGGAAGCCCGCCCCCCCACCCACCAGACCGAGGATTCAAAAAGAGGGCGAAGGTGGAGAGCAAAGGGGGCTGCCCCCGCCAGGAGCCCCGCGGCGGCCCAGTGCGGCCCGCCCTCGCGTTGCCATGGAGGCAGCCCCTGCGGGCACTCGCGGTCAAAGGCAGGATTTCCGTCGGGGAGGCAGCAATTCCCGGATCCCGCGGGGAGCGCGGGCCGAGACCGCCGCGGGCGCGGAGGGGGCGCCCGGAGAGGCCAGTCCCTGCTGAGGGCGGGGACTTCCCCAGGAAGAGGGGACCCACGCCTTGCGCGCCGGGAAGGAGTCCCCTGCAGCCCGGAACCCACCGCAAGGGCGGGCCGGGAGGGTCGCGGCCGCCTACGTTACCCTGCGGGTTGTGGGCTTCAACCCGACTTCGGTCGGCTCGGAAAAGGGGAACTTCCTGGACCCGCAATTGCACCTCAGGTTCTCCGTCCTCCAGAGATCGTTCTCCTCGACCCTCTTCCCGCCAGCTTCCTCACCTGTTCCCTCCAGCACCCCCACCCATTTCCCTTCTCCCGGACCCATCAGACCCGTCGGCTTCTCCCCGAAGTCCCACTCTCACGATCCCTCCAGTTTCTCCCCCAGACCCTCCTGGGGTTCCCCTTAGTCCTTCTCCCCCGCCTGTCTTAGCCCCCCTTCCTAAACTCTCGTAAGTCCCCTCCATTTTACCCACTAGACCTTTTTGGGGTCCCTTTGGTCGGCTTCCCCGGTGCTCCCCTCCGCCCTCTCCCCCAGGTTTATCAGCCTTGCTCTCCAGGTTGCCAGTTTTACTCCTTAGGCCTTTTCGGGCTGGGGTCCCTTTGGCTGTCACCTTGCTCAGGTGTCCCCCCACACCCATGTTCAGGCTTCTCTTCCCCTCCACCCCCAGTCCTCTCCCCAGAGCCCCGAGGGGGAGGGCACTGCCTGACCTGCCCAGCCCCCACCCGACGCAGTCTCTTACCTGGAGCCAAATTCTGCCTGGCCCCGGAGCGAGCCAGCCGGGGCTCCAGCAGCCGCGAGTGACGGCGTGCGGGGAGAACTGGGGTGCTGCCCGCTTCTGACCGCCGCCCCTGCTGGGCAGGGAGGAGGAAGCCGCCTCGGACTTCTCTTATTGCAGTCGCGGCGGGCGGGCGGTGGTGGTGGCGGGGAGACAGTCACGCCCCAGCCCCAAGCCAGCTGCCCGCAGCGAGGAGGCGCCCTCAGATCCCAGGCCCACCCGCCCCCACCTTCCTCCTCCCCAGGTTACGGGAGGTCGGCTCTGTCACCCTCCAGACCTGAGTCCCCAGCACGGCCTTCCCAAAGGCCCCCTCCAAAAGTGCAGTTTTCGCACCCCTGAAGCACCTGTTCTTTCAGGATCATTGAATTGGAGGTTAAGAGGGGCTTTTTTCCATCACTGAGGACCAGATCGGGACTGGCCTTACTCGAGTTCTCACAGCCAGTTGACTTCAGACTGCTGTCACCAGAGCCACTGGACATGGATCACTTGGACCCTTTCAGCATGCCTTCCCTTCCTCAGGGGCTGGGCACTGGGGACACAGGGCAGTGAGCAGCAGAGGACCTTTCTGTTAGGCAACTGCCTTTCAGAGGAGCGGGAAGGGTGTCAGCCTCCCCCACACACCCAAGTTTTAGAAAAACTGGGCAGGGGGCAGTGGCTCAGCCTGTAACCTCAGCACTTTGGGAGCCTGGGTGGGAGGATTGCTTGAGCCCAGGAATTCCAGACCAGCCTGGGCAACATAGGGAGACACCATCTTTTGTTTTCTAAATTAGCTGGGTGTGCTGTTGTACACCTGTGGTCCCAGCTACTGTGGAGGCTGAGGTGGAAGGATCCCTTGAGTCAGGCGGGTCGAGGCTGCAGTGAGCTGTGATTGAGCTACTGCACTCTAGCTTGGGTGACAGAGAAAGACCCTGCCTTTAAAAAAAAAAAAAAAAGAATGTGGGTTTTGTTGCTGAAAATGATTTTTTTTTTAAAGAAAAAAGAAAAACTGAGTATCTTAGAACATGTGGAAAAAGATTTTTAAAAACAAAAAGAGAAACAGTAGCATCCTCTATCAGTTCCAATCTCTCTGTCTGGTAGGGATCCCTGACCCTTCCTCAACCTGGGGTTCAGTCCCCACTCCCACCACTGTTACTTCAGCCTTAAAAGCAAGAACCCGGAATATCCCTCCTGTCCAGGAGAGGAAGAGGTGTGGTGGGGAGGGCTGTTTGGTGGAGAAGTATGTGTCAGTTGGGATGTGGTGAGAGGCAGGGAGAGTGTGTATAAACACAGAAGAGAGTGTGTGTGTGTGTGTGTGTGAGAGAGAGAGAGAGAGAGGGAGAGATAGAGAGAGAGGGAGAGATAGAGAGAGAGAGAGACAGAGAGAAAGAGAGAAAGCAATGACGTGATGACTTTGCTTTTGGAATCAACAACTAGGCCACGGCATGCAGGCAGGTGTGTTTGTATGTATGGGCAGGAGCGTGTGGGGATGTATGTGTGCATGCGTTCACATGCTCAAGTATGTCCCAATGTGACTGGGGTAACAGAGTGGTGGGATGCAGATAAGAATGCTTTTCTCTTAGGAAATGGGAGGAGGGATGAGGAGGAAGACAGAGGAGCCAGTGGCGGTGCAGGGTCTCTGAAAGAGTGGCCTCACCCTAGCCGGGCAGCATCACCTCCGCCATCAAATGCTCCCTGCCTGGCCATTGGCCCACATGTTCAATTAGCAAACAAGCAAACATTTATCATTGTGTCTTAGGTGCCAGCCTTAGGGAAAACAGAGATGAGAGACTGGTCCCTGCTCTTGGGGGATCCCCCCAATCTATCATGCTCGCTCTGTCATCCTTCAAGGTCTGGCTCACAGGCATCTGCTCAAGAGGCCTTCCCTGGTTGCTGCTTCCTACCCACTCCGCACCCCCAGCAGAACCTCAGCATCTTGTGCCTGGTGCACCCCTGGTTCCTGGGGGATGGGTGTGTGGGATATGTTTTCCTCAAGGGCAGGGATCTGGCTCTTGTAGATGCCTCCAGTACCCACACAAGGCCCGGCACACAGTAGCAGGCGTTCTGTGTGTAGGAACACATGAATCAACCAAAGGACAAAGGAATTAACAGGTGAACAAAGGAAAGCCCAGTGAAAAACGGAATAATGGAAGGTAAGAAAGAATGAATAAAGAAATTCAAGAACTGATGACTGAATAAGCAAACGAATGGAAGAACAAAATAACAACATTGCTTCTCAGGTGGGGCACCATGGCTGATGCCTGTAATCCCATTGCTTTGGGAGGCCGAGGCGGGCGAATCACTTGAGGTCAGGAGATCGAGACCAGCCTGGCCAACATGGTGAAGCCCCGTCTCTTCTAAAAATACCAAAGTTAGCTGGGCGTGGCGCCGGTGCCTGTAATCCCAGCTACTCAGGAGGCTGAGGCAGGAGAATTGCTTGAACTCGGGAGGCGGAGGTTGCAGTGAGCTGAGATCGCGGCACTGGGCTCCAGCCTGGGCGACAAAGCAAGACTCCGTCTCAAAAATACATAAATAAATAGAAATTGCTTCTACTTTTTAAAATATATGTTGGGCCACATTAGTCCCTTGCTTAAAATCTCCCAGTGGCTTACCTTTCATTTTGCTTGGAAAAATAAAAATACAATACATACGATGCCATAATAATAAAGAATAATAAAATCCAGCAGCTTTGTCCTGTCCTCTGAGGCCCTGTGTGCTTGGCCTTTGCCTCCTCCGCAGTCCCACCTTGAGCCATCTTTCCCTTTACCCACATTCGGATCTTTTTCAGTTTCTAGAATACATTGATTTTTTTTCTCACGGCCTTTTTACATGGTGTTCCCTCTTCCTAGGATTCTCTTCTCCTTGCTCTTCACAATACTGCTTCCTTTTTATTCTTCAATTGAAGTGCCATCTCCTCAGGGAAGCCTCCCCTGACTGCTCCTCTAAGGTCTCCTTATTCTTGGTCTCAGCTCCAGTTTGTCTCCTCCATGGCTATCACCATCTGGAATTACATATTTCTGTGTTCATTGTTTTTTGTCTCTGGACCTTTCTTGACAAGATTAGGGCTCTGACCCAATCTGAGGTTAGGAGACAGCTGGCACTTCTTAGGATGAGACAAGTGGATTCTATGCCCTCATTCATCCTTTCAGAATAACCTTGATTAGGAGCACAGACTCTGGGCCCAGACTGCCTGGTTTGCAGACCAACTCTGCCTCTTCCTAACTCCATGACCTTGGACAAGTTATTTCACCTTTTTTTTTTTTTTGAGACAGAGTTTTGCTCTGTCTCCCAAGCTGGAGTGCAGTGAGTTACATGGCTCACTGTAACTCCCAGGTTCAAGTGATTCTCCTGCCTCAACCTCCTGAGTGTCTGGGATTACAGGCATGAGCCACCACACCCCGCTAATTTTTGTATTTTTAGTACAGACAGGGTTTCACTATGTTGGCCAGGCTGGTCTCAAACTCCTGACCTCAAGTGATCCGCCTGCCTCGGCCTCCCAAAGCGCTGGGATTATAGATGTGGGCCACTGGGCCTTGCCCAAGTTATTTCACCTTTCTGTACCCAGTTTCCTCATATGTAAAATGGAAATTTAGTAGACCTCACCTCACAGAAGTCTTGGGAGAAATCAGTGAGCTGTTAGAGGAGTGTTTGGCACAAAGTAAGTACCACATAAGTGTTCACTATCATTCATTCATTCATTCAATTAAACCTCAACTCTCTGACCACAGTCTCCTATCCTTTCAGCCCATGTACTCACAAGCTCTTTGAAAACAATTCTAAGCCGGGTGTGGTGGCTCACACCTGTAATACCAGAACTTTGGGAGGCTGAGGCGGGAGGATCACTTGAAGCCAGGAGTTCCAGACCAGCCTGGGCAGCCCAGGAGATCGAGGCTGCAGTGAGCCATGGTTGTACCACTGCACTCTAGGCTGGGTGACAGAGCAAGATCCTGTCTCTAAATAAATAAATAAAACAATTCTAAAAACTGATACCAAAATCAAAAATCAAAGCCCAGCAAGCCCAATGAGACCTCTGTCATCCATTTCCCAGCTAACCATCACTCTCCTCCTCTTCTCACTCCTGCTTTCAGCCAGCCTAGATTCTGCTGTCAGTCCTTATGGTCATTTGTTGCAAAGACCTGGCACTGTCCTGCCTCCCTCTCCCTCCAGTGCACCTGCCTGGAAAACCCAGGCCTGCAGGAATCTAACCATTTACCTTTTTTTTTTTTTAATTTTTATTTTTTAGACAGAGTTTTGCTCTTGTACCCCAGGCTGGATTGCAATGGCGCGATCTCAGCTCACTGCAACTTCCTCCTCCCAGGTTCAAGTGATTCTCCTGCCTCAGCCTCCCAAGTAACTGGGATTACAGGCATGTGCCACCACGCCCAGCTAATTTTGTAGTTTTAGTAGAGACAGAATTTCTCCGTGTTGGTCAGGCTGGTCTCGAACTCCCAACCTTAGGTGACCCACCCGCCTCGGCCTCCCAAAGTGTTGGGATTATGGGCATGAGCCACCGTGCCCGACCTCACCTACCTTCTGAATGTGGAGGAGAAAACTGCTTGCTATGCAGACAGGGCCACAGCTCCCAGCCTCAGTAAGACACTAACCAGGCCCAGCAGTCTTCTGGGGCATTTCTTAGTAAGCGGGCCCTATCACTCTGCCCAGATGGGCAGCTCACACTTTTTCTTTTGTCCTCCAACATCCTACCCCATCTCCTTCTTCCCCACTTGGACTCTAAATCCTCTCACCTTCCAGGGATGTTACACCTCTGTAACTCCATCTCTTGTACCATCCAGCTTTGCCTTCCAAGAGTTATCCTTTTAGCATACAAACACATTCTAGACTCTCCTGTTTACAAAGAAAAAAACAAAACCCTTTCCTTAGAGAATTAAGCATTTTGGAGAAACTGTGGTTCATCTCCAGTTGAAGCTCCTCTTTGTAGAAAAATGCCAGCTAAAGCTGGGTGCGGTGGCTCACACCTGTAATCCCAGCACTTTGGGAGGCGGAGGCGGGTGGATCACCTGAGATCAGGAGTTCAAGACCAGCCTGGTCAACATGGTGAAACCCCGTCTCTACTAAAAATACAAAAAATTAGGGGGGTATGGTGGCGGGCGCCTGTAATCCCAGCTACTCCAGAGGCTGAGGCAGAAAAATTGCTTGAATCTGGGAGGTGGAGGTTGCAGTGAGCTGAGATTAAGGGACTGCACTTCCGTCTGGGCAACAAGAGCAAAACTCCATCTCAAAAAAAAAAAAAAAAACCAAGCCGGGCACGGTGGCTTATGCCTGTAATCCCTGCACTTTGGGAGGTTGAGGCGGGCAGATCAACCAGAGGTTAGGAGTTTGAGACCAGCCTGGCCAACACGGCGAAACCCCGTCTCTACTAAAAGTACAAAAATTAGCCAGGCATAGTGGCGGGCACCCATAATCCCAGCTACTCAGGAGGCTGAGGCAGGAGAATCACTTGAACCTGGAAGGCGGAGGCTGCCATGAGTCGAGATCGTATCACTGCACTCTAGCTTGGGCGACAAGAGCAAAACTCCGTCTCAAAAAAATAAAAAGAAAAAAAGAAAAATGCCAGCTAGATGTGAGCACACAGCAAGATGGTGGCTGCCTACAGGGCAAGAGAAGAGGCCTCAAAATAAAACCTACCTCGCCAGCACCTTGATATTGGACTTCCCAGGCTCCAGAACTATAAGAAAAAGAAAGAAAGAAAAAAAAAGCCCACTAATAAATATAGAAGGAATGTGAGAACTGGAAAAACTCCATTTAAAAAATTTTTATTTTTGTTTTTTGAGATGGAGTCTCACTCTTTCACCCAGGCTGGAGTGCAGTGGTGCGATCTTAGCTAACTGCAACCTCCCCGCCCTCCCCACCCCAACCCCGCCAGATTTAATTGATTCTCATGCTTCAGCCTCCTAAATAGCTGGGACTACAGATGCCCATCACCACGCCTGGCTAATTTTTGTATTTTTAGTAGAGATGGGTTTCACCGTGTTGGCCAGGCTAGTCTCGAACTGCTGGCCTCAAGTGATCCGCCTGCCTCAGCCTCCCAAAGTGCTGGGATTACAGGCGTGAGCCACGGTGCCCAGCCAGGAAAAACTCCATTTTGTAATCCCAATTACATCATCAATTTAAGGAATCATCAGTGGTTGACTGATGGTGGTGTCTCACCACCTGTAATGCCAGCACTTTGGGAGGCCAAGGCAGGCTGATCACTTGAGGTCAGGAGTTCAAGACCGGCCTGGCCAACATGGCAAAACCCTGTCTCTACTAAAAATACAAAAATCAGTGGGGCGTGGTGGCATGCACCTGTAGTCCCAGCTACTCAGGAGGTTGGGGCTGGAGAACTGCTTGAACCCGGGAGGCAAAGGTTGCAGTGAGCCGAGATCGTGCCACTGCACTCCAGTCTGAGTGACAGAGCAAGACTCTGTCTCAAAAAATAAAAAAAATAATAAAAATAAAGAATCATTAAGATGTCCAGCAGGGTCGGTTCCTGGCGAGGGCTGTCTCCCTGACTTGCAATGGCCACCTTCTCACTGTGTCCTCGCATGACAGAGAGAGAGCAAGCTCTTTGGTGTCTCTTAATTTTTTTAAAATTTAAGACAGTGTCTTGCTCTGTCACCCAGGCTGGGGTACAGTGATATGATCACAGCTCACTGCAGCCTTGACTTCTTGGGCTCAAGCGATCCTCCCACCTCAGCCTCCTGAGTAGCTAGAACCACAGGAATGTACAACTACACCCAGCTACTTGTTTATTTTTTGTAGAGACAGGGTCTCAGCATGTTGCCCAGGCTGGTCTGGAACTCCTGGGCTCAAGTGATCCTCCCACCTCCCAAAGTGCTGGGATAACAGGGGTGAGACACCATGCCCAGCCTGGTGTCCCTTTTTATAAGGACACTAACCCTATCAGATCAGGGTCCTACCCTTATGATTTCATTTAACCTTAATTACTTCCAGAAAGTCTTCGTCTCCAAGTACAGTCACATTAGGGGTTAGGGATCCAACATATGAATTTGGGATGGACAAAATTCAATCCATCACAGATGCTAAAACCACTAGGTGAAAAGTTTTAAAGAAGAGCATGTTCGCACAGTGTGAAAGGAGCCCCACACAGATGATTTGGTATTTGCAGAGGATCACTCCTTTTCAATGAAGAGATCTGGTGGACACCCCATAACCGTGCTTCCTATGTATGTATATACCATCGCTATAAATAATCCTTTTTTTTTTTTTTTGGCCAGGCATGGTGGTTCATGTCTGTAATCCCAGCGCTTTGGGAGACTGAGGCGGGTGGATCACATGAAGGCAGGAGTTTGAGACCAGCCTGGCCAACATGGTGAAACCCGTCTCTACTAAAAATACAAAAGATTAGCTAGGCATGGTAGTGGGTACCAGTAATCCCAGTTACTCGGGGGGCTGAGACAGGAGAATCGCTTGAACCCAGGAGACTGATGTTGCAGTGAGCCGAGATCGCTTCACTCCAGCCTGGGCGACACAGCAAGACTCTGTCTTAAAGATAAATAAATAAATAAATAAATGTATGTTGTCATAAAAAAGTCAGGATTAGAGGGTGGCTGTTTTGTATTATAAGGGACTTCAAAAAGACATCACCACCAAATGTAATGTATAAACCTTGGTTGATTTCTTTGGTGACCAGACCCAACTATCATTGTGCATACTAGTTGGTGTGTTTTTCCCTCTCCCTCCTTGACTTTGGGCTCCACTAGGTTTTGTTGCTTTAACTTAGCACAGTTCAACCAGCATCTTGCAGCATCTGGTACCCACTAGGTGCTTAATAAAGACTGATTGAAAAAACAGGAATGAAGGAAGGATAAAACTTTGTCTAAGGGAGAGGGATGATTCTTCTCAGAGGATTCTGAAGGGCAAATAGATTGCCCACAGGTGACATCTCTGATTCAGCCTCCCCACTCAGTGGCTCCCATGCCAGGCATGACACTCATTTTTGGGGAACCCAAACAGCAGAACTCTGATCAGCGGGTGGAGGCTTGGGCAGGGAGGATTTCAGCTCAGGAGCAGGAAGAACTACAGCAGTGGGAATAGCTCAGCAGCAGAATAGCTGGTTTGGGGAGGTACCAAGGTGAGCATGCAGAGGGGACTCACACGGACTGACCTCGTGCACAGGCAGGGAATGCACCTGCATGGTGACCCCCACCACAAGTCTCACCACTAAGCCTTTGCCCAAAGGTCCTCCCAGCTGGCGGCCTCTCTGTTGCCTTTTTTGCCCAGGCTCAACCTTCGAGATAGCGGTATTTTCTCCCTTCTCTAAGCCCTGAGCACTTCTTGTCTGCACCACCAGGGGTCCTGTGGCACGATGCGCCTTTTTCGGACAGACAACTCTGCCTGAATAAGAAGCAAGGCCTCTGACAGGCTGTGCCAACTTGAGCAAGTGTCTGCCTCTCTCTGGGCCTGTGTTTCCTTTTTTGTACGAGGACAAGGTGGGACAAGGTGCCCCAAGAGGCCTGTTCAATCTTCAAATGTCTTTCTTGGAGTCTGGTCCTCTAGTCCTCTATGGCACTGAGGACTCCGAAGGGACAGGGATGATACTGGCTGAGGCCCCTGCCAGGACCCCACAGGAACAGACCCAGCCTATCACCCCACAGTGTGGACATGCTGTGGTGATACTCTCACCTCCATTCTGGCTAAAGGCAGCATGGCTCAAATTTAGGACTCACAAGTTACTGGCTGTGTGATCTTAGGCAAATGTCTTAACAACTCTGGGCTTTAGTGTCCACACCAATAAAACTAGAACAGTAATATCTGATTATCAGGATGAGGAGTAAAGGAAATGATGGCTTTGAAAGTATCTTGTATGTAACAGGTATACAAAAAGCTGTCAGGAGCCAGGGAGGGAGGTCTGATGAGGAGTTTTGGAATCTCTCCCATCACCATCCCAGATTCTAGTCTCTTCATCATCACAAGCTGCTTTATGCAGAGAGAAATACTAAATACCGTATGTCTAGATCTAAAGTAGGCCTGGCACATAGTAAGTGCTCAATACATATTTGTTGAATGACAGATTAATCCTATAACCAATATCTTACTTGAGCCTTGAAGCAAACTGGTAAGGGGCAAGACAAGGGTACAGTTATTATCTCTGCTTCAAAGGTGAAGCCACTGCAGCTCAGAGAGGGAAAGTGACTTACCTAAGGTACCACAGCAGAGTTGAGCTTGGAACCCAGTTCCCTTCAGTTGTAGAACCCGTAATAATGTCCCCCATCCATGCAGCCACTTTATAGACAGATTGCTAGGCTCTGCCTATGCTCACTCTCACATAAGGGAGTATTCCACATGGTGGTGCTTTGCTAAACACAAAGCAGGGCAGGTAGGCCAACTAGCCTGTCCCAGGGGTCCCACTCTACTCCCTGATGACCCAGAGCCTGTGCTCCTTGGCTGGAGGCAACCTGGCCTTGGCCTAGTTGCCCTTTTAGCAGCAGACGCATGGAGCCACAGGACAGGTGTCTCCGTGCAGCATGATGGAGAACCTGGGCCAAGTATGGTGGCTGAGCCTGTGGGATTACCTCTTGGGGCTGACCCACCCCAGGGGGCTGACAAGTCAACCTGTCTGGTCAGGAGTGTGCCATCCCCCAGGGCCTGGGTGCCTCCAACTTTTGGTGACTGCTGCCATATTTATGGTCAGTGAGACTCTTATTCTGGGGGTGGGAGGTGGGTTTCTAGAGTGGGTGGACTCTACCTGCCTGCAGTGCAGTGAGGAAGCCAGTGGGGTCATCACACAGCCTCTTCCCACGAGGAGTGCTTACACTTCCCTACACTAATGTCCAGGAGCCATCTGAGGCCTAGGAGGACACGAGAACAAGCAGGGACCAGAATGAGGACCACCGTAGTGTACTCCGGGGAAGCCGTGGAGTCCGTCTTTCCCTCAGGGTAGGACAGAGCATTATAGAGGGGCTGGAGGTGATGGAAGTGGCGATTTTCACTGAGGGTGGGAGTGAGGGCTGGGGTATTAAAGTGGAGTGCAAAGTATTCGAATGGGTGCTGGTGTATTTCAAGGGGATTGGAATATTTAAAGTTGGAGCAAAATTTTCAAGTTGAGATTGGACTTTAAGAGTGGAGTGGAGGTTTTCCATAGGGGCTGGAGAACTTCCGAGATGATCGGAGTATTGCGCAGTGGGGGCTAAAGAGTTTCACAAAGGGCTGGGTTATTTCAGAAGGTACTGGCATATTATGGGCAGTGGGAGGGGACCTAGAGTATTTCAGTGAGATGCTGGAGTCTTCCAGGGTAGGCTAGTATATTTCAGAGGTGAGTGAGAATAGTGTATACCCTTGGAGGCTGTCCAGGGAGCCCCCTTCAGCCCTGAGTCTGCGGGTCAAGGATCCTGGGGGTCCCCGGGAGTCCTGTCTTCTGCTTCCTCCTGTCCACCAGGGCAGGTCAGGACTCAGCCCTCCAGCTCCGCCACAGCAGTCCTTCTGCATGTGCCAAAAAGTGACATCAGGAATCATAGCCTTGGGGGCCAATGTCTGCTGTTTATTTCCAAGTCAGTGGCACTAAGGAGCAGCCAGTCCCAGGACACCCAATGCAGAGCATCCTGCTTGAGCTCTGGGGCTTCCAGGTAAGGACTAGTTCAACCTGGCCATCCCTCTGCCTGCGGGCAGGACTCCCTTCCCTCCCCCAGCAGCTCTCTCCCAAGAGTGGGACTCCCAGATGAAGTAGGGAGCATTCCTGGGCACAGAACCTTCTGCTTCCAGGGATGTCTTTGCAGTCTACTTCCATCTCTCCTGCTTTGATGGGAGGCTTGCTTAATCCTGAGTATGGGCGCTCTGTTGGGCTCTGCCTCAGTGGCTCCTGGACCTCCCATAACTTGTGAGATCTGAGGACCTTGGGGACCAGGAGTGCTTAATACTAGAAAGGGTGTCAGTGGGTGGTGGAGGGAAGAGGTTAGTGCCAGTTCTAGGTGACATCAACCCCCCAGGGGACAATTCCTGTCCACTACACCAGGCACTGCTTTCGCTACTTACTGGGCTCTGGCTTTGACAAGCACGAGTGGAATGCCAACTTTACCAGCTGCTGTTCACACCGCAACACATTCCACCTTCCCTAGAGTGAGTGGCCCCAGAGGCTAACCTGACATAGGCTAGAACCCCTGACACGCTCCCTTCCAGAGCACCAACTCTGTGCCTCCTGTGTCCACACACCCCAGCCACGCCCCAGCTGCGCAATGAGGTGGCACAATGCTGTGGTTCCTCAGTCAGTGTCAGGTGTGGGGCCAGGACCTCCCCACTGACTGGGCTGTGTCCCCATCAGCCTGGAGACTGTCCCCTCACCCGCCACCTGACCCAGGTTCCCTGGGACTCAAGACACTCTGGGAGTGGGGGCTCTCAGTGGTCCCCTAAGCCTTATCAGTATGAGAGGAGGGAACACAAAATTGTCCCTCTGAGACAGGAGGCCAGTTTGGCTTGGCATATGCTCAGGCCTGGAGTTCCTACCAGAGGAGCAAAAGAAGAAAGGGAGAAGAAACACCATTTATTGGGCACTTACTGTGTGCCAGATCCTGTCTAGACATTTACACACGTTATCTCCCTGTGGTAGAATCACTCTGTTATATGGATAGAGCAACTGAGGCCAGAGAATTCCAGAGGCTTTCCCAAGGTTACACAGCTAGTGCATGAGTGAAACAGCTGGGGTGTGGTCCAGAGTCTGTCTGAATTGACTAACATTGCCTCCTCTCCATAATCCTGAAATGGGCCTCTGGACAAATCCTGACTCCTCCATCTACTGTCTGGATGACCTTGAACAAGTTGCATAAACTCTTTAAGCCTCAGTCTCCTCATCTGTAATATGGGTATATTAGTAAAGATCCATGTGATGTGATGAATTGGGATGATCCATGTGAAGTGCCTGACATGTAAGTGCACCGTCACTATTAGAATTGGTACTAACTTTGGAGCTCTCAGGGAAGAGACATAGGCCTGCCCCCGTTTGAGGAAAGATACACAGTTCTATTTTCAGGAACCCCGGGTCTGAAGGAGAGACCACTTTGCTTAACGTCACCAGGGCCGGGAGAAGGAGGAGGGCAGGATGGAGTGGACCACAAGCTAGAGAAAGGTAGTCTCTAGCCCCTGAGACAGGTTAATTTTGAAAGACTCTCCCGTAGGGTCAATTTCATTGTTTTTCTCTCTCTCTCTCTCCCCCCCATATATATATATATATATGTCTATATCTGTATCTATATCTATATCTATATCTATCTATCTATCTATCTATCTATCTATCTATCTATCTATCTATCTATATATTTTTAGACAGAGTCTCACTCTGTCTCCCAGGCTGGAGTAGAGTGGCGGGCGCGATCTCGGCTCACTGCAGCCTCCACCTCTGGGATTCAAGTGATTCTCCTGCCTCAGCCTCCTGAGCAGCTGGGATTACAGGCATCGGCCACCATGCCCGGTTAATTTTTATATTTTTAGTAGACATGGAGTTTCACCATGTTGGCCAGGCTGGTTTCAAGCTCCTGACCTCAAGTGATCTGCCTGCCTCAGTCTCCCAAAGCCACTGCACCCAGCCCATTGTCCCTATTCTACAAATGGGGAAACTGAAGTCCAGAGAGGTCCAAGAATATAGTGACTCAATGAGCAGGCCAAGGCCCCGCACCAGGCATTCAGCCCCTCTGGTTCAGGGTGGGAGCAGATGTAATATGCTGTGATCGGCCGGGCGCGGTGGCTCAAGCCTGTAATCCCAGCACTTTGGGAGGCCGAGACGGGCGGATCACGAGGTCAGGAGATCGAGACCATCCTGGCTAACACGGTGAAACCCCGTCTCTACTAAAAAATACAAAAAACTAGCCGGGCGAGGTGGCGGACGCCTGTAGTCCCAGCTACTCGGGAGGCTGAGGCAGGAGAATGGCGTGAACCCGGGAGGCGGAGCTTGCAGTGAGCTGAGATCCGGCCACTGCACTCCAGCCTGGGTGACAGAGCGAGACTCCGTCTCAAAAAAAAAAAAAAAAAAATGCTGTGACCCCACCCCAAGATGTGCTCTGCATGAAACTGAAACTCTTCAGCCTAGGTACACCACTGTGTGCCAGGGAACCCCAGACCAGACTTCATGGAACACGGCAAGGACGGGACCCTCAGCCTCTTGGAGCACTCCCGCCACTGGCATGGGAGGAGCTATAGCAGCAAGGAGTACCTGGAGCTGCACAGGAGAACTTCCTCCTCATCCTCAGGTGGGCCAGAGCTGGCTCCCACACAGGGCATAGCATCTTTGACTTTGCCATCTGCCTTCTTCTGCATCCTCACGGCCACGCTGCCACCTGATGAGATTATCCCCATCCCCACTATTCAGGGGAGGAAACTGAGTTTCAGAGTGGCGGGAGGCTTGCCCAAGGTCATACCGGGAGAATTCAGCAGAGGCAAGATTGGAAAGCAGGCTAGCTGGCTCAACTCCAAGTCCTTAGTCCTGCCCTGCCTTATTTTTAGGCATGAGTCCCCATCTCAACTCCTGCATTCTCGCTGGCAGGACTAAAGAGGGTGTGCCTTCCCTAAGATCACCCAGCCGAGCAGCAGGCAAGTGGGCTCCCAGCTCCACCTTGTCCCCAAATACTCTGTTGTTTGGACTTTTTTTAAGAGACAAAGTCTTACTCTGTTGCCCAAGCTGGAGTGCAATGGCATGGTCCTAGCTCACTGCAGCCTCAAATCTCTGAGTTCAAATGATCTTCCTGCCTCAGTCTCCTGAGTAGCTAGGACTACAGGTATGCACCACCACATGCGGCTAATTTTTAGTTTTTTTGTACAGACAGGGTCTTGCTATGCTGCCCAGGCTGACCTTGAACTCCTGGCTTCAAGCAATCCTGCCACCTTGACCTCTCAATGTATTAGGATTACAGGTGTGAACTTGGCCTGCACTTTATGCATAAATATATGTTTCCACATCTGCCTTTCCCACTGGATCCTTGAGGGCCTGGCCCAGAGATGGCATCTCTCAGTATTTGCTGATTGAATTGAAAAATAACATGTTTATTGAATATTTATGAGCCAAGGATATGCTAAGGGTTTTATATACATGAGCTTATTTAATCTTCACAATGACCATGTAAGTACTATTACCCCCATTTTATAGACAGAGAAAGCAAGACTTAGAGAAGATAAGAGCTGGGTGCCTAGCATGTAGTTGGTGTTTCTGATTCTTATTCTGAACTGACTGACTAAATGGATGGAGAAATTAAGAAGGGAGAGGTGGGAGTAAGGTGGTCAAGGTTAAGGTGCCAACCTCACCTCTCATCCAGGTTCAATCATGCCCACAACCATGCCCACCATCTTGTCCCTGGCTCCCAACCACCTGATGGGCCACAGTCCTGGGGAGCTGGGGGCCGCCCTGCAGGGTGTGCTGAAATCCTCTAAGATGAATAAAGAGAAACCTTTCCTGCCAAGCAGCTGACAAGAGTTGCTCTGCCTGAGAAATGAGACTGCAGACTCCATGGGGAGGGTTCACCCCCAAACCCTTAACAACTACCAAAAGATAACAGGAAAAAATTAGCCCAGCTGCCTTCTCAGAAGCCCTAGGGAAATAAAAGAAACTCATTCTTTACTGCAGCAAGAATGATTTCGGTTAGACTGCAGAAGGAACTGACAGAGAAGGAGAACAAACCAGAGGGGAATTCCTTATCAGAGTCAGAAAATGATACGTGTGGGCCCTGTAGGCAGCTTCATAGGGTGAGCTTTGGAAAAGGAGGGAGGCTGAGTGAGGAGGAACCACAGTTCCCACTGTTTCTGTACAGGGGAACCATTGTCTAACGGAGGAGACATGTCATATCCCTCGATCAACAGCCAAATGAAAAGGCCACGTGGAAAGGAGAGAGGGAGGGCACCCTGAGACAAGGAGCCCATGTGGTCACATGGGAGGTATTCCTGGAGGGCCAGGGGTGAGAGGAGTGTGAAAGTGTCCCAGGGAAGAAGAAGGAAGTCACATGTATCAAACCCCTGCTGTGAGCCAGGACCATGCTAAGCACTTTACATCTGGTGTCACATTTCATCCAATCATTCGACAAATATTTACCGAATGTGCCAGGCCCTGTGCTAGGGCCTGAGGAGAGAGCTGTGAACAAGGCAGCTCCAGTCCCCTCCCCTCTTGGAACTTAGAAGTGGAGGAGACAATCAACAGATGTATGACGTCAGGGGTGAGACTTGCTTTGAAGAGAAGCAAAGCAAGGAAGGGGCTAGAACGTCTTGGCAATCAGGGGTCAGGCCTGCGTAAAGGAATTTTTTTTTTTCAGGTGAAAGAAGGCCTCTCTGCAGAGGTGACATTTAACAGTGACCTAAATAAAGTGAGGGAACCATGAGTGCAAAGGCCCCGAGGCGAGAGTCTGCCTGGGGGCCGGTGTGGCTGGAAGACAGTGAGCGAGGGGAGATGAACTGAGAGCTGTCCTGGAGGGATGTGCTCACACTGGTGGGCCTTGTCCACTACAGGAAGGATATGTGGTTTTATTATCAATGTGATGGGAAACCACTGGAAGGTTTCTGAGCAGGAGAGTATATGGTTTGTTTGTTTGTTTATTTATTTATTTATTTGAGACGGAGTCTCGCTCTGTCACCAGGCTGGAGTGCAGTGGCACGATCTTGGCTCACTGCAAACTCTGCCTCCTGGGTTCAAGCAATTCTCTCTTCCAAGTAGCTGGGACTACAGGCATGCGCCACCACACCCGGCTAATTTTTGTATTTTTAGTAGAGAAGGGTTTCACCATTTTGGACAGGCTGGTCTCGAACTCCTGGCCTCAAGTGATCCACCCGCCTCAGCCTCCCAAAGTGCTGGGATTTCAGGTGTGAGCCACTGCGCCTGGCCAAACTTAGTATCCTTTATTTTATTTCATTTTGAGATGGAGCTTCACTCTTGTTGCCCAGGCTGGAGTACAATGGTGCAACCTCGGCTCACCATAACCTCCACCTCCTGGGTTCAAGCAATTCTTCTGCCTCAACCTCCCGAGTAGCTGGGATTACAGGCATGCGCCATTATGCCTGGCTAAATTTGTATTTTTAGTAGAGATGGGGTTTCTCCATGTTGGCCAGGCTGGTCTCAAACTCCAGACCTCAGGTGATCCACCCGTCTCGCCCTCCCAAAGTGCTGGGATTACAGGCGTGAGCTACTGCACCTGGCCCTTAGTATCCTTTATAAAACTTTCCCTACTAGAACATACAGATCTCCCTGATTCTTTTTCGTAGCCATATAATATTCCATTTTATGGATGGACTGTGCTCTACCTAGTCTAGCCCCTTACTAATTGATAGTTGGGTTGTTTCCAGTCTTTGGCTGTTGGAAACACTACTGCAGAGAATCACTTTATACATACATCATTTATTACTCATGCAAGTCTATCCGAAGCACAAATTCCCAGAAGTAGGTTATCTGAATGCATTTTGATAGATTTTGCCAAAATGCCCTTTTACCAATTTATATTCACACACGTGACAGTCATGTGTGAGAACATGTGTGAGAATAGTACTATTTCCTCATAGAAATACTCACAGAATATGTTATTCAGCTTTTGGGGGTTTTTTGGCCAAACTGATAAGACATGGTATCTTAGTCCATTTTGGGCTGCTATAATAAAATCCCACAGAATGGATAATCATAAACAGAAATGCATTGGCTCACAGTTTTGGAGGCTGGGAATTCCAAGATCATGGGGCCCACATCTGGCGTGGGCCCTCTTGCTGTGTCATCCCATGGTGGAAGGGCAAAGACAGGGTGAGAGACAGGAAAAGGGAACTGAACTTGCCCTTTTATAATGAACCTGTTCCCAAAATAACAAACCCACTCCTGCTATAACACCACCACCAATCCATTCGTGAGGGTGAAACCCTCTTGACCTAACACCTCCCCTTAGGCCCAACCTCCCAACACTGTTGTATTGGGGTTAAGTTTCCAGCACCTGCTTTTCGGAGCATAACATTCAAACTGTAGCAATACCCCAGTCTAGTTTTTCTGGTTTGCATTTCTTTTGAGTTTCAGCTTCTTTTCATGTGTTGAAGAATCATTTATATTTACTTTTCTGGGAACTGTCAGTTCATATGTTAGGCCTCTATTTCTTTTTTTTTGAGATGGAGTTTCACTCTTGTTGCCCATGCTGGAGTACAATGGCATGATCTCGGCTCACTGAAACCTCCGCCTCCCAGATTCAACCGATTCTCCTGCCTCAGCCTCCCAAGTAGCTGGGATTACAGGCATGTGCCACCACGCCCACCTAATTTTTTTTGTATTTTTAGTAGAGACGGGGTTTCTCCATGTTGGTCAGGCTGGTCTTGAACTCCTGACCTTAGGAGTTCAAGTGGCCTCCCACTTGAACTCTTCCCACTTTGGCCTCCCAAAGTGCTGGGATGACAGGCATGAGCCACCGCACCCAGCCTAGGCCTCTATTTCTATGATTGTTGGTCCTTTTAATCAATTTCCTGGACTTCTTTCTAAATAAGTGAGATGTTCCCTTGTCTGTGATTAGAGTTGCAAATATTTCCCCCAGTTTGTCATTTGTCTTATATGTTGATTTACAGTGTTTTTCCTTGCAGAAGTTTTTGATTTTTATATAGTTGGCTTTATCAGTCTTTTTTTTACAGCTTTTTGTTTTTTGAGTCATGGTTAAACTTTCTCCACTACGAGATTATAAATTCTCTCATGTTTTCCTCTAATGCCTTTATGGCTTTATTTTGATCTTTCTAAAATTTAAATATTTTATCCCTTGGGAGCTCATCCTGGTGCTCAGTGTGAGGCACGGATCTAATTTTTTTTTTCTTAGTTGGCTACCTAGGTGTCCCAACACCATTTATTAAAGAGTCCATTTTCCACTTTGAGAGGACACCTTTATCAAACACTAAATTCTCACGTGCAATTAGGTCTATTTCTGGACTTTCTATTATAGTCCATTGGTCTGTTTGTTGCTTCCTGAACCAAACCAAGTGGTTTTAATTATTATTTTCTGTTCTGTTTTGTTTGGTTTTGAGACTGAGTCTTGCTCTGTTGCCCAGGCTGGAGTGCAGTGGTTTGATCTTGGCTCACTGCAACCTCTGCCTCCCGGGTTCAAGGAATCCTCCTGCCTCAGCCTCCCAAGTAGCTGGGATTATAGGCACCCACCATCACGTCTGGCTAATTTTTATATTTTCAGACAGACGGGGTTTCACCCTGTTGGCCAGGCTTGTCTCTAACTCCTGACCTCAAGTGATCCACTCACCTCGGCCTCCCGAAGTGCAGGGATTACAGGTGTGAGACACCATGCCCAGCCTTGTTTATTTATTTATTTATTTATTTATTTTTATTTTATTTTATTTTTTTGAGATGGAATCTCATTCCATTGTCTAGGAGGCTGGAGTGCAGTGGCATGATCTCAGCTCACTGCAGTCTCTGCCTCCTGGGTTCAAGCGATTCTCCTGCCTCAGCCTCCTGAGTAGCTGGGACTATAGCTGCCTGCCACCAGGCCAGGCTAATCTGGCTAATTTTTGTATATATATTTTTTAAGACGGAGTCTCACTCTGTTGCCCAGGCTGGAGTGCAGTGGTACGATTTCGGGTCACTGCAACCTCCAACTCCCAGGTTCAAGCAGTTCTCCACCTCCGTCTACCAAGTAGCTGGGACTATAGGTGCGCACCACCACACCCAGGTAATTTTTGTATTTTTAGTAGAGACAGGATTTCACCACGTTGGCCAGGCTGGTCTCGAATTCCCGACCTCAGGTGATCCGCCTGCCTCGGCCTCCCATAGTGCTGGGATTACAGACGTGAGCCACCATGCCCGGCTCTTAAGTTTTGTATTTTAGAGATGGGGGTTTCACCATTTTGGCCAGTCTGGTCTTCAACTCCTGCCCTCAAGTGATCCACTTGCCTTGGCCTCCGAAAGTGCTGGGATTACAGGTGTGAGCCACCCCGTCCAGCCCCAAGTTGTTTTAATTTTTGAGGCTTTAAATATTGTTAACTAACAGTAGTCAGTGAGTGTTGCCTTTTCTTTTTTTTTTCCAGAATTTTTCTGGCATTCTTTTTCTTTCTCTCTCTTTCTGTCCTTTTTTGTTTGTTTTTGGGAGTGGGGAACCTCAGGAGACCTCATGGGATTTATGCTCTTGTAGGGAAAAGAAAATCAATAATTATACATCATTTGGTAGTGGCTAAGAAAACAAATAAAGCAGGTAAAAGAGCAGAAGGCAACTAAGGGGTAATATTTAGATGGGCTGCCAGGGAAGCCCCTAGATGAGGGGGAGATACCCGAGTGAAGGAAGGGAGACCACGTGGCTACCTGGGGGAAGACATGCCTGGCAGGACCAAGGGCAAATGCAGAGGCCTGAGGCAGGCGCACGCCTGGCATGCTGAAAAACAGCAAGGCGGCCAGTGCAGCTGGAAGGGAGTGATCAGAGCGGAGAGTGGGAGGCAGTGAGGTAGATCATGCAGGGCCTCGTAGGTCACAGCAAGGACACTGGCTTTTCCTCTGACACCAGGAGCCATGGGGGGGCGGGGGTTGAGCAAAAGAGTGACATGTTCTGACCTCCGTTTTAACAGGATCACTCAGGCTACTGCGTGGAGCACAGACTGCTGGGGTGAGGGCAGTGGCAGGGAGGGCAATAGGATTTGGGATGGGTGAATAAATTGTAACTTGCTTTCCTTGTCCGTTTTTCCCCACCAAACTGTGAGCTTTGCAAGGACAGGCCCTGAGCTTATTCAGCTCCACGAGCCAAGTGCCAGGCTCAAAGTAGGCGCGGATAAACACTGTGTGAGGAAGAAGGGTGGGAGGACAGAGGAGGAGACAGAAGGAGGCAGGAGAGGCAGAACCCCCTGGGAAATGGCTCTGCAAAGGCCACAGAAAGAAGAGGAAGCAGACAAGATGACAGCCTGTTCCCCAGCAGGAACCAAGGCCAGAAGGGCTGAAGCTGGGGAGCTGGGCCCCCAACCCAATGCCTGCCCAACCCCGGATCTGTGGCCCCCATCAATAATCAGGTTATGTGCAGTTTATGCTGGAGTTCTGCCAACAAAGAGACCCTGGCCGGAGGGTGGGGTGGAGATCTGTTCCTCAAGGTGAAGGTGCAAAGGTGAGGTGGCCTGGCAGAGAGGAGAGCAGTTTTCCTGAATCCTTGCACACAGAGACCCTGAGAAAGGATAATTCGCCCCCTTTATAGACGGTAAGTTGAGGCTTCATGAAAGAAACAGACCTAAGGTGATACAGCAAATAGGTGGCCCGGCCTAGTTTCAGGGGCTTGGCCTCTCCAAAACCCCTCCTTAGCCACTGCCTAATTTGGTCTGGGTCCCCCTGCAGTTTTAGGGAGTGACCAAGTACAGATGGAAGGGATGACTCCTGTTATTCAGCCAGCTCTTAGCTGCTGCCAAAGCACAGCTGGTGAGTCCTCACTGTGGGCGGGACCCAGCCTGGGGAACAAAAGCCATAGGACACTTCAGGACCTCATGAGGCTTAAGAAAGAATTGGCCTGGAAGTAGGGCAAGTAGACAAGAGGCACCAAACTGAGGGGCAGAGGAAAGAGGTCAGGCTTTGAAGTTAGACCTGGCTTTGCCACTATCTTGCTGTGTTATCTTAGGTAACTAGCACCTCAGTTTGTGCATCTGTAAAATGGGAAGAGCAACTCCTGTTTTATAGGGCTGGCATGGGGGTTGAATGGGGCAACAGAAGTCCAGTCTGAAAGTGCTTCTTTCTTAGCCTCCCCACTCCCAGACTGGGGACCTGCTATCCCTGTATTCAGCAGATGCTGGTTGGCTGCTCCTGGGCAAAAGGGAAATGGGCTGTGATGGTGTCTCAAGTCCCAGGCCTACAAATAGATCCAGGCTGTGGGGGATCTGGCCAGTGCTGACACCTAGGGGCTCTTTCAGGGCCAGGTGAGCCTGCACATGCCCTCAGGACAGTTGAGTAGGCCCTGGCTCTGCACCAAGTACCTCAGGCAAGGTAATCACTGTCTCTGGGCCTCAGCTCCCGGGAATCTCTTGGGCAATGGTTGGGGGTGGGCAGGAATCAGAGGTCTTCTAATTGCAAATGGAGTGGGCTGCTTCAAGAGTAGTGAGCTCCCTGCTTCTGGAGGTATGTAAGCAGGGACTGGACAAGCACTGGGTAGAGATTCACTCGCTCATTAATTCAATAAACTCCTATTGAGATTCTATTTTGGGCCAGGGCCTGTGGCCATCGTTGTCATTAGGAGATATAGTGACAAGGCATCTTTACCCTCCTGTAACTTACAATTTTTTTTTTTTTTTTTTTCAGACAGAGTTTCCCTCTTGTTGCCCAGGCTGAAGTGCAAAGGCACGATCTTGGCTCACTGCAACCTCTGCCTCCCGGGTTCAAGCGATTCTCCTGCCTCCGCCTCCCAAGTAGCTGGGATTACAGGGATACGCCACCACGCCCGGCTAATTTTGTATTTTTAGTAGAGACGGAGTTTCTCCATGTTGATCAGGCTGGTCTTGAACTCCTGACCTCAGGTGATCCGCCCACCTCAGCTTCCCAAAGTGCTGGGATTACAGGTGTGAGCCACAGCACTCAGCCCTTTTTTTTTGAGATGGAGTATCACTCTGTCGCCCAGGCTGGGGTGCAGTGGTGCAATCTCAGCTCACTGCAACCTCCGCCTCCCATGTTCAAGAGATTCTCCCTCCCTCAGCCTCCCGAGTAGCTAGGATTACAGGCACCCACCACCATGCCTGGCTAAATTTTGTATTTTTTTAGTAGTGATGGGGTTTTGCCACATTGGCCAGGCTGGTCTTAAACACCTGACCTCAGGTGATCCACCCACCTTGGCCTCCCAAAGTGCTGGGATTACAGGCGTGAGCCACCACACTCAAGTTTTTTTCTTTTCTTTTTTTAAAGACAGGGTCTTGCTCTGTTGCCCAGGCTGGAGTGCAAATGGCTTGATCTTGGCTTAACTGCAGCCTCAACCTCTTATGCACAAGTGATTCTCCTGCCTCAGCCTCCCGATTAGCTGGGACTACAGGTGCATGCCAGTATGCCCAGCTAATTTAAAAAAATTTTTAGTAGAGGCCAGGCATGGTGGCTCATGCCTGTAGTCCCAGCACTTTGGGAGGCTGAGGTGGGTGGATCACCTGAGGTCAGGAGTTCAAGACCAGCCTGACTAACATGGAGAAACCCCATCTCTACTAAAAAAAAAAAAAAAAAAAAAACAAAATTAGCCAGGCGTGATGGTGCATGCCTGTAATCCCAGCTACTTGGGAGGCTGAGGCAGAAGAATTGCTTGAACCCGGGAGGCGGAGGTTGCAGTGAGACGAGACCGCGCCATTGCACTCCAGGCTGGGCAACAAGAGTGAAATTCCATCTCAAAAAAAAAAATTTTTTTTTTAGTAGAGATGAGGTCTTGCTATGTTGTCCATGGTGGTCTTGAACTCCTCGCCTCAGCAATCATCTCACCTTGGCCTCCCAAAATGCTGGGATTACAGGTGTGAGCCACCACTGCCAACCCATAACTTACATTCTAATGGGGAGACATTAAATACTGCCAAGAGGCCGGGCACGGTGGCTCAAGCCTGTAATCCCAGCACTTTGGGAGGCCGAGACGGGCGGATCACGAGGTCAGGAGATCGAGACCATCCTGGCTAACACAGTGAAACCCCGTCTCTACTAAAAAAAGTACAAAAAACTAGCCGGGTGAGGTGGCGGGCGCCTGTAGTCCCAGCTACTCGGGAGGCTGAGGCAGGAGAATGGCGTAAACCCAGGAGGCGGAGCTTGCAGTGAGCTGAGATCCGGCCACTGCACTCCAGCCTGGGCCACAGAGCGAGACTCCGTCTCAAAAAAAAAAAATAAATAATAAAAATAAATAAATAAATACTGCCAAGAAAGTGTGTGCTCCATATTGCAAGGGCTGCTCATGAAACTCCAACCTCCAACCCCTAGAGAAACTGACTTCTAAACTGATTTTTTTTTTTTTTTTTTTGATATGGAGTCTCGCTCTGTCACTCAGGCTAGAGTGCAGTAGTGCAATCTCGGCTCACTGCAACCTCTGCCTCCTGGGTTCCAGCGACTCTCCTGCCTCAGCCTCCTGAGTGGCTGGAACTACAGGTGCATGCCACCATGCCCGGCTAATTTTTGTATTTTTAGTACAGATGGGGTTTTGCCATGTTGGCCAGACTGGTCTTGAACTCCTGACCTCAGGTAATCCACCCGATTTGGCTTCCCAAAGTGCTGGGATTACAGGCGTGAGCCACCACGCCTGGCCCTAAACTGAGATTTGAAGGACAAATACCAGTTAAGTAGGGAAGGGATGAGTGTTTAGGTCTGAGAGAACAACAGGTGCAAAGGCTCAGAGGCAAGAGAGACATGTATTTTCAAGGAGCTGAAAGTTCAACATGGTCAGAGGGAAGGAGGCAAGAAGGGGAGTGGCTGCGCTGAGTGAGGTCAGCAGTCACTCACCAGTCCTCAAGTGAACTGAGACCCACCTTAGGGGTCAGGATCCACCCTCTTCCATGATGGTCAGGGATGAGGAGTTAGCCAGGTAAAATTTGTGAGGGGATGACTCAGGGAAGAAGTGATCCCAGCAGAGGTCTGTGTCACTGGGAGAGAGGAAAGACAGCTGAAAGTTGAGTCTGGCTAGAGCCTGGCTGGGGGCTTGGCTGAGAAGAGAGACCTTGGTATTGCGGCCTGTGGGCCTTGCCAAGTGGCCTGAGGGCCATACAGAGCCACTGATGGTTTTGTGCAGGGGAGTGACTCAACCTTGGTAGGAACATGCAGGAAGGTTGTCCTGGGATGCCCTTTAAGGTCTCAGCAGACTGAAACTTCACAGAGCCTCTGGGGAGCCCAGCCATCTTAGGCACAACCTCATTCGAGCCATCAGGGAGGATAAGGAAACTCACTTGTCAGAGGAACTTTAGAGAAGTGAAGAGACAGGTTAGAGGGCCCTGAGCTGGGAGGTGGGGAGCATGGGGAAAGAAGAGGGTGAGGGCTCAGAAAGGCAAGAGCCTGGACACCAGGAGGCGGTGCCTGCTCTTAGCTGGCCACTGACTCCATGATTCAAGAAGGCCCGTCCCCCAGGACCCTGGAGCTAGAAAGACAATGGATTCATCCTAGGATGGGGGAAGCCTCGCCCCCTAAGGTTAAGTGAAATTGCTGTAAGACACAGAGCACATCAGTGGCAGGATTAGGAAGAAACTAGTAACCCTGGAGCACCTAGCACTAGCACCCCTAGTGCAGGGTACTTCCTACCGCGCATCATCTAACGCAGGTGTCGCTTCATTTTACAGATAAGCGGACTAATGTCCAGGAGGCATGGACTCCTGTTCTGGGTTACACAGAGTTAGGGCCAAGAAACCAGGTCTGCAGGCGCCTAGTTTCCCGCAGTTCCTCTGGGTCTGAGTTTGGGGTGGTGGGGAAGAGGCGAGCGTGTCAAGGAGGGTGCGGGGGAGGGTGGGGCTGTGTTTCTGGGACTTTCCTCGCTGAGGTCAGAGGCCCCGAAATAGACGCGCTGCAGCGAGCGCCCGGAGGCCCGGTCACACCCTGTGCCCGGCCCGCCGCAGGGAGCGGTCCAGCCGCAGCTCACTAGCCCTTCGCCGTCCCACTGCCCCCCGGAACCGCGCGAGCCTCGCGAACCGCTCGGCGCCCGGTCTCCACCTCGCCGGTTTCATGAACGTGACCCGGACGACCCTGACGCGCTGAAGCCCGCGTGGCCGCCCCACCGCGCCACCGCCGTCTGCGCGGAGGCTGGGCCTCCCCCTGAGCCAGCCGCTGCCACCATCTCGACTCCGACGGCTGCGGCAGTGGGTGTAGCCACCGCGCTTGCCAATCAGGAAGTCAGGGCCGGCTCCGGACGCGCCCCTCTGTGACGTCACTCAGCCAGCCCCGGATGCCCCGCCCAGTGGCCTTGCCTGGGAAATGCGACGGGGTACCAGTGGGTGCTGGCCCTCAAAGGGTGAAAATAACTCCCATGTGAATTGCGCGCATTATAACTGCTCTAAGAAACGCAGCCAGGACATTTTGAAATGTATTTATTCAATCACTCCTCTTCCAGCCATTTATCCGTCTGTCTGTCTGTATGTCTATCCACTCAGCCAAAGTAATTGGGCGCCTCCTGTGTGCCAGGCGCTGTACTGGGCTCTGGCTATAAAGAAAGATGAACCCTCTGCTTGTCCTCAGGGAGCTCATAATCTAGGGTGGAAGCCTGATGGTAACAAATGCTCATGACATCGTTTTTATTGCAGTCATGATTAATTCTGGGACGGCGAGATACAGGCTGCTACAATAACCAGGTGTCTAATTTGGATTGGGGCTCAGGTCCCTGGAGAAGTTACATCGAGCCGACTCCTGAAGCAACAAGTGTTCCAGGCAGAGGGAAGAGCTTGTGCAAAGGCAATGAGGCTAGCAGGCTGGAAAATAAGGGAAAGGAAACGGAGTGAGATGAAGCTCTGGAGGTTTAGGGGAGCGAATTATTTAAGACGTTGGAGGCCATAGTAAGGAAATAGAATTTTCTTCTAAGTGCTATGGGCAGTCACTGGATACTTAGTGTTTTAAAATCTCCCTACCTCTGTGCGGAGAATAGACAGGAGTGGACATGGGAGTAAGAGTGGACACAGGGACACCTAGGAGGTGCCCTCCAGCATGGAAGGTAGTAAGCTAGATGAGAGGGAGGCTACCGTGGGTGGGACATGAACAGACTCAATAAATAATTAGGAGATACAATCCTCAGGCAGGTGGGTTGATGGATTGAAAATGGGGTTGGGTGAGGCAGAGGATGTTAAGATTAAGTCATTTATTCATTGAACAATTATTTATTGAGCCCCTCTGGATGCCAGGCACTGTTCTACAGAGGCAGACTCTGGGTTCGAATCCTTGTCCTGTCACTTGCTAGCTGCTTGCCTTAGGGAACTTATTTAACCTCTCTGTACCTTGATCTCTTCATCTGTAAAATGCAGATCCTAAGAACACCTGAGAGAATTATTGCAACGATGAAAAGAGTTAATATATGTAAACCTTTGGACTTGGGTGTTTGGAGTTGGGCTCTGAGGCTGAGGACTTGGACTTGGGTACTTGGGGTTGGGTACTTGGGCCTACTAGTTCTTGGAGTCACCAAGTCTCTATGTCTTTACTGGCTTTATACAGATAATTAAAAGGGTGACATGCTAGAGCAAGCTGTTCCCACACCGTGAGTGAGACACAGGTATCAGTACAATTTTAAGCTCTCAGGTGATTCCGAGGGGCAGACAAGTTGGCAATTACTGTGGTAGAGAGAAACAAGGAGGCAATTTTAAAGTAGGTGGTCAGGGAGGGCTTCTCTGAGGAGGTGACATTTGAGTGAAAACCAAAGAGTGCAGAAGGAGCCATCATTGAAAAGTTAGGGGGAAAAGCCTTTGGGAAGGTGTCTGGCCTAGGCACCTGCATGCCTGGAGGTGCCTTTGACCCAAGTGTGAAAGATTGAAGGAGAAATGGGCTTAGTTTGGTGGATTCCAAGGATGAGTGATCATGGCTGAGTGAAGACCCCCACCCCTTCTGCAGATCAGAACCTGGAGCAGCTAAACCACGCTGTGCCCTGGTAGCTGTGGGTGCTGGGAGGCAAGCTCTACTGGTTCCTCAAGAATTTGTGGTCAGGCTGAGGCAGGCGGATCACCTAAAGTCAGGAGTTCAAGACCAGCCTGGCCAACATGGCAAAACCCCGTCGCTACTAAACATACAAAAATTATCCAGGCATGGTGGCGCATACCCAGCTACTCAGGAGGCTGAGGCGGGAGACTCATTTCAACCCGGGAGGTGGAGGTTGCAGTGAGCCGAGATCACGCCATTGCACCATTGCACTCCAGCCTGGGTGACAGTGAGACTCCATCTAAAAAACAAACAAACAAAAAAACAAAATAAAAACAACAAAAAAAACTAGCTGGATGTGGTGGTCCATGCCTGTGGTCCCAATTGGGAGGCTAAGGTGGGAGGATCACTTGAGCCCAGGAGGTCAAGGCTGCAGTGAGCCATGATTGCACCACTGCACTCCAGCCTGGGTGACAGAGCAACACCCTGTCTCAAAAAAAAAAAAAAATTTCTCCCGTGGGGCCACGCCATTTGTTCACACAGATAATGAACCACTGGGCCCCTGCCAGCTTCTGACTTGGCACTGGACGTTTCTCTGGGAACTGGTGCTTGGAGCGGGGAAATGGGAGCTGGATATTTGAGGCCAAGTACTTGGGGCTGGACTTCTGGGGCTGGGTTCTGAGACCGGAGACTGGGACTTGGATACTGGGGGGTAGGTGCTTGGACTTGCTTTTTGGAATAACCAAAGCTCCATTTCTTTACTAGCCTCTACAAATGAGCCTGTCCCCTAACCTGACTATCCTTTCTGTGGCTTCACGGCACAGAACTTCACAGTTGTGACCTTACCTTGTCTCAGCTGTCTGTTCCATGGAGACCCAGAAGGAGGGAAAGAGAAGTCTGTTGTGGGCCTCTTCAAGGGGCCTTCCTGGGACCCCTTTTCCTCCCGCTAAGCCAGGAAGCTCATGCTCCCTCATCTTCCACCCCTCCCCCAGCCATCTGCTTAAAGGAAGTGGCTCCTCTGTTCTTCACAGGAAGCCACAGGCCTCCCCTGCCTCAGCAGCCTCCAGCTACTGTTGCCCCAGGCCCTCGGCTGGCCCAGACCCCCCTTTCCAGGCAGAATCTAGTGATGCCTCATTCCCAGCAACCCCCTCTGCTGCCCAGCCAAGAAGTGCGTGTGGCGTGCTCCTCTCGTTAACTTTCATCCTTGTGACTTGGGTCTGGGAGCGCAGGCAGTGAGCCTGGAGGTGAGACCTGACTGCAGAGAATCCTGAGTGCTGTGCTCGGGAGTTTGGAGATGCCCAAATTGTAGGACTGAGGACTTGGAGAAGAGAGGAGGAGGTGGGCTCTGGAAGGATTCTCTGATGGACCACTCGTGAGCTTCAGGAGCTCCTGCTGCTGAGCAGGGGCAAGGTCTACTCATTTCCGTCTCTAGCTAACCTTGGTGGGGCCTGCCCCAGGGAGGGCTGTTGGTAATCGTGGAGCTGCTCAAGGCTGATGAGGGCTGATGGATTCCAAGATAGGACTGTACTGCCACCTGGTGGTCAGATAAGCACATAGCACCATGAAATTTTGAGTGCCCCTACCGGGAGAATGGTGATTCAAGGGTATGGGGGTCCTGAAAGGCTCTTAAAGAACAAGGAAATCCCTAGATTAAAATATTTTATTTAAGAGCAAGACACTCCTAACTTGAGCACTTGAGCAAGACATTCTAGGTCTGGACGAGAGTCCAACTCCTTCCCTTCTCCATTTTACAAAGTGGGAAACAGGTCCATAGGAAAGTGATGCGATCAGAGGGCCTCTACATTGGCAGTCAGAGATGGGATCTATTTTTGGATTCTTTTTTTTTTTTTTTTTGAGACGGAGTCTCGCTCTGTTGCCCAGGCTGGAGTACAATGGGGTGATCTTGGCTCACTGCAACCTCCACCTCCTGAGTTCAAGCGATTCTCCTGCCTCAGCCTCCCAAGTAACTGGGACTACAGGCATGCACCACCACGCCCGGCTAATTTTTCTATTTTTAGTAGAGACGGGGTAGAGACAAACCCTGCTAGTTTCTAGTTACCCTCATTTGTGACCAAACATGGGCATCGCCCCACACCGTCACCCACTTTAGTCACCAAAGTTGGCACTACAGAGTGGCTTTTGGCTGCTTCCAAAAATAAAATTCATCCTCAGAAAGCCAGGATCTGACAGGGCTGAGGGGACTCAGAAGCATGTGCTTCAGGCTCAGCAGATGTTTTAGAGGAGGAAGCTCTGGAGACCACGATATCTAACACCCTCACCCTAGTTTCGAAATCAAGGAAGAAGGCCAGGCGCGGTGGCTCATGCCTGTAATCCCTGCACTTTGGAGGTCGAGGTGGGCAGATCACTTGAGGTCAGGAGTTCGAGACCAGCCTGGCCAACATGGTGAAACCTTGTCTCTACTAAAAATACAAAAATTAGCAGGGCATGGTGGCGCACACCTATAATCCTAGCTACTTGAGAGGCTGAGGCACAAGAATTGCTTGAACCCAGGAGGTGGAGGTTGTAGTGAGCCAAGATCGCACCACTGCACTCCAGCCTGGGCAACAGAGCAAGATTCTTCGTCTCAAACAACAAAAAAAAACAAGGAAACTGTACTTAACTTGTCTGAGGTGACTCAGTCCTGGAGCTGGGCCGGGATTCAGCCATGTATCTCTCTGAAGGTTGCTGCCAGGGAGGCATCTAAAAGTGTATTGAGGCCAGGCGCTGTGGCTCATGCCTCTATTCCCAGCACTTTGGGAGTGATCCTCAGGTGGATCACCTGAGGTCAGGAGTTCAAAACCAACCTGGCCAACGTGGCGAAACCCCTTCTCCACTAAAACTACAAAAATTAGCTGGAGGTGGTGGCAGGTGCCTGTAATCTCAGCTACTCGGGAGGCTGAGGCAGGAGAATCGCTTGAACCTGGGAGGCAGAGGCTGCAGTGAGCCAAGATCACGCCACTGCACTCCAGCCTGTGCAACAGAGTGAGACTCCGCCTCAAGAAAAATTTTAATTACTTAAAAGTGCATTGAGCATCTCTGGACCTTGTGATAGTGAATTCTGGTGTGTGTCCACCCTTCTGCCACAGGCTTTGTAGATGGGATGATTGTGGGCCCTGAAAGCTGGCAAGGGTGAGGGTAGGTGAAAGGAGATAGGGGTGGGAGGTGCTGACAGGGAAGGAAAAGGTGGGGTCCTCAGTGCACCATAAGCCCCAAGTAGGTAGGAACTGGGTTCCATCCACGGTGGTGTCCTTAGCCCCCGCCATCACTTGCAGAATGAAGGCAAGGAGTTATCCCGCACAGGCCGGTCCCAAGGGATCCTGGGGAAGGTGGAATCTCCCTATAAAGAACTGGTCATTTCCAGTGTCATTCAGCCTGAGGCCTGCTGAGGCCTCAGATCTAAACTTTCGGGGCAGAGCTGTCCATCTCTCTGGCCTTGATGCTGTCCAAGGGAATAAGTGGAGGGGGCTTCTTCTGAGGGCAGAGACCCTAATTTGGTGCCAACTTTGGAAGAAACGAAGAATATGGTCTGTGAGCCCCAGAGAGTAAACCCTGACTCCAAAGTCATATGATCTAATTCCTGGTTGTCACTTGGCTGTTTCCTCTTTGTTTTAGGCAAGTCCTTAATCAATCATAACTGACATTTACGGAATGCTTCCTATGCGTTTGGGTTGTCCTTTCCTTCCTATTCAGAAGGGCTATGAACTCCATATGCAAACTGTTCTCCCTATCCCCAGAGTCCTATGAGGAAACGGGGGCCTTGCCGAGCCCTTGAAAAGCTGCTGTTACACCCTTTCCTCAGAGCAAGGGGCTGAGTTTATTCTCCATCTGAGGGTGATCACTAGCACTTCTTGAGAGAATAGAGACCTGGCTTCTCCATCTCTGCCTAATCAGAGAAGTACCTGGAAGCTTCTCTCAGTGAGAAGAAACTGAGTTCTGCCTCCCCAAGCACCCTGTGGAATCGAGTCTGTCCATTTAAACAGGAGGCCCTGCTAGGCAGGAGTCCAGGGAAGGGGATGTCTGAACTGAGTCTGGAAGGATAGAAAGGAGTTTTTCAGGCACATGAGCTCTGAAGACATTCTGGGTAGAGAGACCAACATTTGCTAAGGCCCAGAAACAAAATCAACTGGTTGTGTTCCAGGAGCTGTGGTTGACTCGAAGGGAAAATGGGAATGGGGGTGTGTGGATGGCACAGGCCAGAGCCAGATTGTTTGGGTTTCTCACTGCAAACATGATTGACAGCAGGACAAAGTGTTTTCTGGAAGAAGTTTATTCTGTTTTCTTATCTAGGTTGTTGGGGACAGTGATAGAGAAAGTTCTGGATACTGGGCATGGTCGGCACATGCTTGTAATCCTGCTTGGGAGGTTGAGACAGGAGGATCACTTGAGGCTAGGAGCTGGAGGCTATAGGGCACTGTGATCGCATCTGTGAATAGCCACTGCACTCTAGCCTGGACAACATAGTGAGAACCCATCTCAAAAAAAAAAAAAAAAAAAAAAAAAAAGGCAAAGTTCTAGATCCTAACTGGAAGAGTTAGGCTAAGAAGGAAGAAGAGGTTCTGGATGCTGCGGGCTACTCTTCATCCTCCTCACTATCGAGATACTTGTGGGTGGCGTAGCCCAGCAGGGCACCTATTTTACCCATGGCGATGCTGCTGCCGCCAGCCCCTGTAAAGCAAACACAGATGAGTCAGTGGGGCCCAAGCGCCAGGCCCGGGAATCCAGATGTCTGGAAACCATTGGTTGAGTCCAGCTCCTCATTTCTAGATGGAGAAACAGAGGCCCTGAGAGGGGATGGCACTACCACAAAGTGAGTCCCATTTTTACCTTGCCTTGACATCCCACATCACAGATGTGTTTCTGTGATGAAAAAGGCAAAAACAATGGCTCCTTCACTGGATGTCTGCCATGGAAATGCCATGTTATTAATCATGCCAACAGCCACCTTCATGGAGCCCTGTGTGGGTGTGGGGGGTTCACAAGCTGGGGATCATTTCATCTTGTCACAGCTACGTGGCATGTGAGAGGACAACTATTTTATAGCCCAGAGGTGTCCCTGGGCTCGCCCACACTCTTCCCCTCCCATTGCAGGGGTGGGCTGGTTCTTTGGGCTTTTGCCATTCAGAATTGAGAGAAGAGAAAATGCAAGGTTCAGAAAGGCAGAGAGGGAAGTTTGTCGGGGGCAGGTTTTCTCCAGGATTTTGGAGGCCTCAGAGCAAGAGAGAGTGGTGGGGGTAGGGTGGGGAGAGAGGACAGAGAGGGAAGTGAGGCCATTTTTTATGAGTCACTCTGGGCCGGCACAGTGGCTCATGCTTGCAATCTCCCACTTTGGGAGGCTAAAGTGGGAGGATTGCTTGAGCCCAGGAATTCAAGACCACCCTGGGTAACACAATGAGACCCTGTCTCTAAAAAAAAAAATCTGGCATGGTGGCGGTATGCGCCTGTAGTCCCAGCTACTTGGGAATCTGAGGCAGGAGGATAGCTTGCACCCGGGAGTTCCAGGCTGCTGTGAACTGTGATCATGCACTGCATTCCAACCTGGCTGTGTGAGACCTTGTTTTGACCTTTATCTATGATAAGTAGATCAATAGACTGATCAATCGATAGATAGAAGAGTCACTGTGAGCTCTATCTGTTCCCTCCATGGTGTTCAAAAAGTGCAAGTCAAGACCACGTTTGGTGTGAGATTGATTTGAGTTACTCTACCACATTTCTTTGCTACTGTGGTCTCTGAGATTGAGCAGATTCAAAATACGTTAAACTGAGGATGATCACCCCAACGCACTGCTGAGAGAACTGAGGCTTGTTGTGATTTGGCCAAAGCATCAGTGAGGCACCCAGCCTTTGAGACTGAGAATGGGGTTTCTGGCATCATACTGACTGGGTCAGAATCTAGGCTCTGGTCTAAACTAGCAGGGAGACTTGAGTAAATTACTTAATTCCTGGCCGGGCACAGTGACTCACACCTGTAATCCCAGCACTTTGGGACTCCGAGATGGGCGGATCAGCTGAGGTCAGGAGTTTGAGGCCAGCCTGGCCAACATGGTGAAACTTCATCTCTACTAAAAATACAAAAATTAGCCTGGCGTGGTGGCGTGTGCCTGTTATTCCAGCTACTCAGGAGGCTGTGGTAGGAAAATCGCTTGAACTCGGGAGGCGGAGGTTGTAGTGAGTGAGATCACACCACTGCACTTCAGCCTGCCTTGGTGACACAGCCAGACTCCGTCTCAAAATAAATAAATAATCACTTAATTCCTGGTAAACTACTTAATTGCTTGAGTAAATTACTTAATTCCTGAGTGCTTCAGTTTCCCCATATGTATGATGAAAATAATAATATTAAAGAACGTTCTACCAGGGGCCCAGGTCCCGCACTCACCAACGCTCTGCAGCGTGGCCACTAGCCCCCCGGCGGGGACGCCGCCCCCATTCATGATCGCAGACCAGCTCATCAGCGAGGCAGCCACCGAGTTGGCCGCGATGCCGGCGCCGGTGAAGCCCAGCGCAGGCAGCCCGGCGACCGCGAGTCCTGGAGGAACAGGAGCGGGTGAGGGAGCGCCCTCGGCAGAGGCCCGCCCCACCTGCCCGAGATTCTCCCCCTCCAGACCCACCTCCTCCGATGGCCATGAAGGTCAGGGCCTTCCAGAACCCGGAGCCGCTGTCCGAGCTCTCCGAGCTCTCCGAGCACTTTTTCTTGCCTGCAGGAGAGCAGACAAAGCGTAGTGGGGGTGTTGGGGTGGAATGCAGGGGTCCCCTGCTCTGTGTCTGATGCTCAGGACCACTCCTGGAGGCGGGGGCCACCGCTCTCCTACTCAGAGAGCCTCACAGAGCGGAAGGGACTTTTCCCTGGGCGCCGAGCCTGGCACAGAACTAGCATTGAATAAATTTCGGTAGGATGGAGGAATGAACAGAGTAGTGGGATTTGAATATGGGACTCTGGCGACACCAACCCTGCACTGTCCGTTGAAATGAACCCTGCCAGGGTCTCTACAGAAGCACGCCAGAATCTCTACACTCGGGACCCTGAAACTCTCTCCCTTATCCCACCCTCCTCCCATCCCCCAGCACCCTTATTTGCCTCCTTACTTGTCCCCTTACCTGCACCCTTATCTGTTCCCTTACCTGCACCCTTACCAGCAACCTTACCGGCATCCTTACCGGCATCCTTACCTGCACCCTTACCTGCACTCTTACCGGCATCCTTACCTGCACCCTTACCGGCATCCTTACCTGCACCCTTACCGTCACCCTTACCTGCATCCTTACCGGCACCCTCACCTGCATCCTTACCGGCACCCTTACCTGCATCCTTACCGGCACCCTTACCTGCACCCTTACCCACATTCTCACCTGCCTCCACTCCGCTGCAAGTGAAGAGCAGCAGGTAGCACAAGAAAAGCGATACCGCCTTCTGCCGCATGGTGGCGCCGCGCGCAGGCTCCGTCGCTAGACCTGCGAATAGGCGAGAGGGAGATGGTCACCGGAGCATTTTTGGAGCTCATCAGCTCCGTTGTTTTCCCTTCCAATTCCGACTGAATCAGTAAAAAGCAGCGAGGTGCGGTGAACGGAATCCAGGATCCCTCTCAGGAGCCTCGGGAATCCGTTTCCTCTCCGCATCAGTGGCAGAGATGTCCCTGCCCCAACCGGTGGGTGTGCGGATTCGCACGGTGTTTTCCGCAGATGTCAATATCATGACTGTGGTTGTTCTTGGCTTTGTACCCAAGTGACCTTGGGCAGGATACCAGGGTACTTTGCTTCTCTGGGCTTCAGTTTATTTATTTCTAAAATTAGGGTATTAATAGAGTCTATTTCAGAGGGTACTTGTGAATTTAGTAACTGTTCCACGCTGTATCCCCGGCACTTTGAACAGTGCCTGACGCATAGAATTTGCTTAAAAAAAATTTTTTTTAAAGATAAACTCATTCTTACAATGCATTGAATATCTACAGGCACCAAACATTGGCCTCACATCGATTTAATTTTTTTCAGAAAGAAAGTACGGAAGGGTGTGTGGAAAAAGAAACTCAGTTTCCCTCACTGTACAAGAGGCTTCTGATAGCAGATGTGTGGAGGTTTCTCCCCACCAGCAAGCAAGCAATCAGTCCTCTGGTGAACACCAGCTGAGGGTCCCCAAATTCAATTCTGACACCACTATGGGTAGATAGTGGCCGATCGCACATGTTGAGGGTTCAGTCCCCCAGACTGCCCATTGAAAGCCCTAGGTTGTTTTACCTGTGCTTCTGACTGACTATAGATTGGGGTTCCCACAATTCCCTTCTGCAGTTTTATTAATTTGCTAGAGCAGCTCACAGAACTCAGGGAAACACTTTGCTTACAATTACTGGTTTCTTTCTATTAAAAAAAATTGATCTTGTGTTGTTTTGAGACAGGGTCTCACTCTGTTGCTCAGGCGGGTGTGCCGCGGCCCCATCTCAGCTCACTGCGACCTTCGCCTCCCAGGCTCAAGTGATCCTCCCACTTCTGCCTCCAGAGTAGCTGGGACTACAAGTATGCACCACTGCACCCAGCTTTTTTTTTTTTTTTTTTTTTGAGACAGGGTTTCACCATGTTGCCTGGTCTTGAACTCCTGAGCTCAAGCAATCTGCCTGCCTCAGCCTCCTAAAGTGTTGGGATTACAGGCGTCAGCCACCACACCCAGCCACATTTACTGATTCCTTATGGATATTACAAATGCTCCAGATGAAGAGATGCACAGGGCAAGGTATGGGAGAAAGGGCATGGAGTTTCCATTCCTCTCCAGAAGCACCACCCACTGGGAGCCTCTTTGTATTCCGCTATCTGGAAGCTCGTCAAACCCTGTCCTTTTGTGTTTTTGTGGAGGCTTCATAACATAGGCACGACTGATTAAATTATTGCCCATTGGTAATCAGCTTTACCTTCAGCCCCTCTCCCCTCCCCAGAGGAAATGCCAGCCATCACTCAACTTATTAGACAGTTAACACTCAAAAGATATTTATCACTTTGAAGATTCCAAGGATTTTAGGAGTTGTATGCCAGCAACTGGGGGATGAAAAAATATATTTTACAATATCACAAGGGATAAAGGTCACACAGCAAATTGTGTAACATGGGTATACATTCAAGACTGTCAAAATTCAGAACCTATGCTCTTTCCTTTATACCACAAAACTGGAAAATGTGTATGCCCTCAGACTCACCTCTAACGCGACCTTTGTCAGCTCAATGCCATTTCCTTAAATTAAAAAGAAAAACAAGAAACTCCTCTCAAGTATTGAGTACTTAGCACTTTATGGCATGCAGTCCACTTGTATCTATAATGATACCATGAAGTCGGTACCATTGTTATCAACCACATGTTATAGGTAAGGAACTGAAGCTCAGAGAGGTTAAGTAATATTCCCAAGGCTGCCTAGCCAGGTCATGGAAAAGTCAGGGTTTAAACCCACAATTGGCTAATACCCAAAGCCCACTTTTTTTTTTTTTTTTTTTTGGAGACAGAGTCTCGTTCTGTCACCCAGGCTGGAGTGCAGTGGCGTGATCTCAGATCACTGCAACCTCCGCCTCACAGGTTCAAGGGATTCTCCTGCCTCAACCTCCCGAGTAGCTGGGATTACAGCCATGTGCCAGCATGCCCGGCAAATTTTTGTATTTTTAGTAGCGACGGGGTTTCACCATGTTGGCCAGGCTGGTCTCGAACTCCTGATCTCGTGATCTGCCCACCTTGGCCTCCCCAAAGTGCTGGGATTACAGGTGTGAGCCACCGCGCCCGGCCCCGGCCCCAAAGCCTACATTTTTAACAACCATTCCAGATGGCTTCATCTATCCTCAAAGATGAACTCACTGTCACATTGGATCCTATAATAAAGGGGCTTCTAAAATCATCCAGTCCTTTGAGCAGGTAAGGCAACTTAACCTTCCTTTTACAGAGGAAGCAATTAAGGTTCCAAGAGGTGACAGGGCTAAGGCCACAGATCGCTGATATTGCACCTGTAACCTGGGTCTCATGCCTCTTGGGGTTTTGTATCCAGTCTCCCTAAAATCTCCAACCCATCCTCTTAGATAAGTCCCAGCCCAGGGCACTAAAAGGGACCCAGGGATGCTGCTCCCTGGAGAAGGGGCCTCCTGGCTTTCAGAACATGAGATTTACAGGCAGGCAGGCAGCCTGGCAGAGGGTGGCAGCTTGATGCCCACACTTCATAGCTCCTGAGTTTACCTTGGAGGACAGAAGAGAAGCAATCTTCAGCCCGGAGCCTGCTGATAGATGGGCACAGCGGCGAGTAAACGGTTCTCCGGCTGAAGGCTGGCTTTTTATCATCACTTGCGGATCCTCCCACGTCTCACCCCAGGCAGCCAATCCCTGCCGGAGTTTCTATTTCTGCACTCTGCAGTTTCCTTTTCCCCTCTCTCCCAGCCCCTGCGCTCTGCAGTTTCGTTTTCCCCTCTCTCCCAGCCCCTGCGCTCTGCAGAGTTTCATTTTCCCCTCTCTCCCAGCTCCGCCCAGCAGAAGCATTTGTGTGCTGCCTGCTGGCAGAAAAATACACTTCAAGCTGAGGACTTTTGGAGCCCCTAAGGGTATTCAAAGCATGTCACACTATGGTGAGAGCTACGGCCATACTGGGCTTAGTGAAGCCTGATCACCAGCTCCCCCTGGGGCACACAGGCCTTTCACCCTTCAATCCAACTAATAAACAACACCTACCATTTATTGAGCACTTGCTGCATGCCAGGATCTGTGCAAAGTGCTCTATTTACATGATCTTTTTCCAATCCCACAGTAGTCATGTGACACACCATATGCTGTTTATAATCCCCCAGAACTTTAGAAATTAAGTCACTTTGTTCCATTGTCTCTCAGGCTGGCTGCTTCTGCGGCATGGGCATATGGTAAGACCAGTGAAGCCTGTGTTCGTGTGGCCATCATGATACATCTTGAGTTTCAAGATGGGTCCTCTGGCCCTAGGTAATGAACTGAGCATTCTTTAAAGCCTTTGGCTGGTGATGCTTGAAGCACTATAGGTGAGAAATGCAACCTCCATTTGGAAAACATAGAAATTCCGGTAAGGATGAATCATTGCCTTCTCCCAAGTGGAAGGGGTCTGAAATAATTGACCTGCCACCAGATGGCTGGCTATTCTCATTGAGCAATTTTGCCATATTGCTACCTGCTGCTGGAAGATTGGCTATATTTTGGCAATTGCCAGATCAGTTTTTGTGAGAGGGAGCCCAAGTTGTTGGACTCATTTCTAACCCCCATCCTTACCTTGCAATAGACACTCATAGGTCCATTGCAAGGCAATAGTGGGGCTAAGTTGAGAGGCTGGCTGACGTCCACGGGATGGGACATCCTGCCCATTGGGCTGTAAAGCCTCCTCTGCAGCAGGTGATCTCTGGTCGGCATTAACATGAGACACAGAGATCCACGTGCTTTGTGTCCATTCAGAGTTCATTCTTATGCCCCAACCCACACCTGCTTATTCCCAATCTTCCAATCTTGTTCCATCCATGCCTTTGACCGACCAGCCAAGACATTGGCCACTTATTAGGAATTGGTGTATGCCTGTACCTCAGTCCATCTCTCTCTCTCTCTCTCTCTGCATACAGAGGGAACAACACGGTATACTGCTTCTAGTTCTGCCCCCTGGGAGGATTCACTATTATTCAGGGCCACCCCCAACTGGAGCTGTAATAGAGTGGTCCATTTCCAGCTGGTACCAAAATATTATACTGACTTATCTGTGAATTGGGTTCGACTCCTTTCCTCCATTATCTGTTGGTTGCTGGGAACACTCCATGAGGCCATATATGTGGGTCAAGGAGAAAACCCAGAGAGACAGAGTTGGGTGCCACAGGACTCTGAGCTCCCCGTTTATTTAATTTACTCATGCCTTTTAGACCCCTTTTGCTCAGCCTTAAATATACCATTTCCATCATATATTTTTTGTTTTGTTTTGTTCTTTGTTTTTTGTTGTTATTGTTTTTGTTTTTGACACAGTCTTGCACTGTCCCCCAGGCTGGAGTGCAGTGGTGTGATCTCGTCTTACTGCAACCTCTGCCTTCTGGGTTCAAGCGATTCTCCTGCCTCAGCCTCCCGAGTAGCTGGGATTACAGGCACGCACCACCATGCCCAGCTAATTTTTTTTGTATTTTTAGTAGAGATGGGGTTTTGCCATGTTGTCCAGGCTGGTCTTGAACTCCTGACCTCAGGTGATCCGCCCACCTCTGCCTCCCAAAGTACTGGGATTACAGGTGTGAGCCGCTGTGCCCAGCCTCTTTGTTGTTTTGTTGGTTTGTTTGTTCGTTTGTTAGAGACAGGGTATGATTGTATCACTCTGTTGCCCGGGCTGGAGTGCAGTGGTACAATCATAGCTTACTGCAGCCTTGACTTCCTAGGCTTAAGAAATCATCCCACTTCACCCTCCCAAGTATCTGGGACCACAGGCATGTGCCACCACACTCAGCTAATTTTTATATTTCTTTTAGAGATGGAGGTCTCACTACATTGCCAATGCTGGTCTCCAACTCCTGGTTCCAAGTGGTCCTTCTGCCTCGGGGTCTTAAAGTGCTGGGATTACAGGCATGAGCCAATGTGCCCGGCTTCCATCACATATGGAATTGCTGCTCTACCTTTCTGATAATACCCAACTTAAGATGTATAGCTACCTGGCATCCAGTGGTGAGATGCATAGTCACTACTGGGGCTCAGTGGCACATCAGGGCCTCTTTTCCCAAAGGGACCACAGTAACCATAGCCTTACTCCAGAATCCTAAGAATCCTAACTGCAATTCTCCTGTGTGGACTTTCAGAGACTCTCTACAGAATCCTATTTTTTTTCCTCCCTACAGAATCATTATCCGTCTTTACACAGATACATCCAGCAACGCTGCATCTTTGGATCATATAATCAGAGGTGGCAGCATAGCTTGTTTTGTGGCCTGAACCTGCCACACAGTTAAAAGGAAAGAAAAAACCAAAACGACCTAATGTGCCTTTTTTTTTTTTTTTTTTTCTTTTTGAGACGGAGTCTCACTCTGTCACCCAGGCTGGAGTGAAGTGGTGCGATCTCGGCTCACTGCAAGCTCTGCCTCCCGGTTTCACAGCATTCTCCTGCCTCAGCCTCCTGAGTAGCTGGGACTGCAGGCACCCACCACCATGTCCAGCTAATTTTTTGTGTTTTTAGTAGAGATGGGGTTTCACTGTGTCAACCAGGATGGTCTTGATCTCCTGACCTCATGATCCACCCACCTCGGCCTCCTAAAGTGTTGGGATTACAGGTGTGAGTCACCACGCCTGGCCTGCTTTTTCTATTCTCTCACTCAATGCAACAATCACCACAGACCAGATGTGTGGGTGGGGTTTTTTCCCCACACCCCAAGCAGCAGACACCAGCTGGGTGTCCTCTGATTCAATTATTATTATTATTATTATTATTATTATTATTATTATTTGAGATGGAGTTTCACTCTTGTTGCCCAGGCTGGAGTGCAGTGGTACTATCTCGGCTCACCGCAACCTCCACCTCCCCGGTTCAAGCGGTTCTCCTGACTCAGCCTCCTGAGTAGCTGGGATTACAGGCTTGCACCACCACACCTGGCTAATTTTGTATTTTTAGTAGAGACGGAGTTTCTCCATGTTTGTCAGGCTGGTCTCAAACTCCCAACTTCAAGTGATCCACCCAAAGTGCTGGGATTACAGGTGTAAGCCACCTCGCCCAGCCTCAATTCTTTTTTTTTTAATTATTAAAATAAAAATATGGAATGCTTCATGAATTTGCATGTCATCCTTGCACAGGGGCCATGCTAATCTTCTCTGTATTGTTCCAATTTTAGTATATGACGAAGTGAGCACTTTTTTCTTTTCTTCAGACAGGGTCTCACTGTGTCACCAAGGTTGGCTCAATCACAGCTCACTGCAGTCTCGACCTCCTGGGTTCAAGCAATCCTCCTGCCTCAGCCTCCCGAGTAGCTGGGACTATAGGGGTGCACCGTCATGCCTGGCTAATTTTTGTATTTTTTGTAAAGATGGGGTTTTGCCATGTTGGCCAGGCTAGTCTCAAATTCCTAGGCTCAAGGAATCTGCCTGCCTCAGCCTCCCAAAGTGCTGGTATTACAGGCATGGGCCACTGTACCCAGCCTCCAATTCAATTCTGACACTGTCTACCTGCAGAGAGCATCGATCCTACAGGTTGAGGGACTCCTCAACACTGACCCTCAAAGGCACAAATCAGGGCTTCTGGAACTTCCGACTGGTTGCAAGTTGGGATTCCCATAACCCCTTCTTTGGGTTCGATTAATTTGCTAGAGAAGCTCCTAAAGCACAGGGAAACACAGTTAGCAGTTTACCATACAGGAAATTACAAAGGCTACATGAAGAGATGTGTTGGGTGAGGTATGGGGGAATGGGCACAGCGTCCTCTAGGAACATCCATGTGTTCAGCAATTGGGAAGCTCTCAGAACCCTGTCTTTTTTTTTTTTTTTATGGAGGCTTCATTACATAAGAATGATTGATTAAACCATTGGCCACTGGTGATCAACTTAACTTTCAGTCCTTCTCCCCTTCAGTGGGTGGAGCTGAAAGTTCCAACCCTTTAACCCTGCCTTGGTCTTCCCAGTGACCAGCCCTATCCTCAAGCTACCTAGGGACTGCTAGCCATCAGTCAATCATTAGTATACAAAGCATGGTGGCATACACCTATAGCCCAAGCTGTTCAAGAGGCTGAGGTGGGAAGATTACTTGAGCCTAGAAATTCAAGTCCAGCTTGGGCAACACAGTGAGATTCCATCTCTAAAAAATAAACAAATACGAAATCATTAGTATACAAAAGGCATCACTTTGGAGACACCAAGGATTTTAGGAATCGTATGCCAGGAAATGAGGCGTGGGGGGATGGGCACAGCGTCCTCCAGGAACATCCATGTGTTCAGCTATTGGGAAACTCTTGGAACCCTGTCTTTTTGGTTTTTTAGGGAGGCTTCATTACTTATTTCAAATATCTATTTCACAATATCACGGTCCACCTCTGGTTTTCAAACACCACCCCCCCCTTTTTCTTTTTTTTTTTTTTGAGATGTGGTTCTGTCGCCCAGGCTGGAGTGCAGTGGCATGATCTTGGCTCACTGCAGCTCCACCTCCCAGGTTCAAGTGATCCTCCTGCCTCAGCCTCCCAAGTAGCTGGGATTACAAGCATGTGCCACCATGCCTGGCTAATTTTTGTATTTTTGGTAGAGACAGGGTTTCACCATGTTGGCCAGGCTGGTCTTGAACTCCTGACCTCAAGTGATCCACCTGTCTCAGCCTCCCAAAGTGCTGGGATTACAGGCATGAGCCACTGCACCAGGCCTTCAAACCTAAATTTCTTTGTTCTTTTCTTTTTAATTTTAATTTAGGTTCTGGGATACACGTGCAAAGAGTGCAGGTCTGTTACATAGGTATACGTGTACCATGGTGGTTTGCTGCACCTATTAACCCATCCTCTAAAAACCTGAATTTCTTACATCAAAAGTACATACAACTCCCCAGCTACTTGGGAGGCTAAGGCAGGAGGATTGCTTGAACTGGGAGGTGGAGGTTGCAGTGAGCCGAGATTGCACCATTGCATTCCATGCACTCCAAGACAGAGCAAGACCCTGTCTAAAAAAAAAAAAAAGGACATACAATTCAGAAGATACTGCCATAATTAACCAAGCATGGTTGTGCCCACCTGCAGTCCCGGCTACTCAGGAGGCTGAAATGGGAGGATCGCTTGAGCCTGGGAGGTCGAGGCTACAGTGAGCTGTGATTGTACCTCTGCACTCCAACCTGGGTGACAGAGCAAGACCCTGTCTCAAAAAAAAAAAAGGAATTAAAATGAAATAATAATAATGGGCAGAGAGATATCCTCCTCAAAGTAATAGTTTGATAGAGAAGTGGAGTGGGTAATTGAAACATTTCTTGTCTAAAATAGGGGGAGATGAAAGCATGAAAGACTGGCTTGCATGTTGCTCACACAACACAAGTGGAGACTAAAGGAGTGCCCCCGCTAGATTTTCCTCATTGTTTCCAATAGACCAGGAAAAAAGGGAGTGAGGAGGATGCTGTTATAATTATTCAATTCTTGCCAAGGGAGGAATACACTGGTACAATGGCCATAACTGTTTTTCTTTCTTCCCCAAATCACTTCAAAAACTTTTTTTTTTTCCCTCCTCTACCTGATGTAGTCCTAGGATCAGGGCTGCAGCTACGATATCACAGTCCCCACTTGTAGTATCCCTTATAATAAACTGGTAAATATAAGTGTTTCCCTGAGTTCTGGAAAGTGCTGGCAGCAGGGATGATTCCTAAGCAAAAAACTAGAACTACCTTTTTAAACTTTATGTCACAATTCCTAAAGGCCTGATGGAGGTGGGTTGTGCAAAATTGGAGTTAACAATGAATGCAGCCGTACTGCCTGGTGGTAAAAATTGCCCGCAAGTTCTACACTTTTGCTATCTTATCCTATTCGAATTGGAGTGAACTAAGGAAGAGTACTTACTAGACTAGTATTGCTGGCTGCAATGTAGACCAGCACAGTGGCAATCCTAATGTCCCTTCCAAAGGTAAACTCTTTGAATATTAATGGAGAGAAGGAGGAATAGTAGCTGAGGGTAAAGAAATTAATAAATGGACTATGAATTGAGGGAAACCCAATATTACATTATCACCTCAAAAGAGTCTCAGAGCAAGAGATGACTTTGTCTGTGGTCAGTTATCCCAGATGTCGGAAAGGGTGATATATATTTGCTGAGATCACTCCTGCTTTTGGAACCTGACAAGATTGAATGGAAGCCTGCAAACCTGAATGACGTCACCGTGGGAGACATTCATATAATATGATGGATGGGACTAACTATTAATGATTGAATAGGATTTTAATAAAGTGGCAGTATCTTTTTTGCAGGGGCAGGGGACAGGATCTTGCTCTGTCACCTAGGCTGGAGTTCAGTGGTGTGATCACAGCTCACTGTAGCCTCAACCTCTCAGGCTCAAGTGATCCTCCCACCTCAGCCTCCCAAGTAGCTGGGACTATAGGTGGGCACCACCATGCTCAGCTAACTATGGCAATATCTTTTGAGTTGTATGTCTTTTTTTTTTTTTTTTTTTAAGACAAGGTCTCACTTTGTTGCCCAGGCTGCAGTGCAGTGGCATAATCTCGGTTTAGTACAATCTCCACCTCCCAGTTCAAGTGATTCTCCTGCCTCAGCCTCCCGAGTAGCTGGGATTACAGACCCGTGCCACTGTGCCTGGCTTATTTTTGTATTTTTAGTAGAAATGGGGTTTCACCATGTTGGCCAGGCTGATCTCAAACTCCTGACCTCAGGTTATCTGCCTCCTAAAGTGCTGGGATTACAGGCGTGAGCCATCACGCTCAGCTGAAACTCCCATTTTTAAAGCCATCAGATCTCATAAGAGCCATTTACTATCACAAGAACTGCAGGGGAAAGACCTGCCCCCATGATTCAGTCATCTCCCACTAGGTCCCTCCCGCAACATGTGGGAATTATGGGAGCTACAACTTGAGATTTGGGTGGGAACACAGAGCCAAACAATATCATTCAACTCCAGCCCCTCCCAAATCTCATATCTTTACATTTCAAAACCAATCATGCCTTCCCAACAGTCCCCCAAAGTCTCAACTCATTTCAGCATTAACTCAAAAGTCCACAGTCCAAAGTTTCATCCTAGACAAGGCAAGTCCCTTCCACCTATGAGCCTGTAAAATCAAAAGCAAATTAGTTAATTCCTAGATACAATGGGAGTACAGGCATTGGGTAAATACAGCCATTCCAAATGGCTGGTTATTTCCATTTTGTATTGGCCAAAACAAAGGGGCTACAGGCCCCATGCAACTCCGAAATCCAGTGGGGGCAGTCAAATCTTAAAGCTCCAAAATGATCTCCTGTGACTCCATGTCTCACATACAGGTCACACTGATGTAAGAGCTAGGTCCCCATAGTCTTGTGCAGCTCCACTCATGTGGTTTTGCAGGGTACAGTCTGCCTCACGGCTGCTTTCATGGGCTGGTGTTGAGTGTATGTGGCTTTTCCAGGTGCACGGTGCAAGCTGTCAGTGGATCTACAATTCTGGGGTCTGGAGGATGGTGGTCCTCTTCTCACAGCTCCATTAGGCGGTGCCCCAGTAGGGACTCTGTGTGGGGGCTCTGACCGCACATTTGCCTTCCACACTGCCCTAGCAGAGATTCTCCATGAGGGCCCTGCTCCTGCAGCAAACTTCTGCCTGGGCATCTAGGCATTTCCATACATCTTCTGAAATCTAAGCAGAGGTTCCCAAATCTCAATTCTTGACTTCTGCACGCTTGCAGGTTCAACACCACATGGAAGTTGCCAAGGCTTGAGGCTTGCACCCTCTGAAGCCACAGCTGGAGTGGCTGGGACACAGGACACCAAGTCCCTAGGCTGCACACAGCATGGGGACCCTGGGCCCAGCCCATGAAACCACTATTTCCTCATAGGCCTCCAGGCCTGTGATGGGAGGGGCTGCCACAAATGTCTCTGACATGACCTGGAGACATTTTTCCCATTGTCTTGGTGATTAGCATTTGGCTCCTTGTTACTTACACAAATTTCTGCAGTCAGCTTGAATTTCTCCTCAGAAAATGGGATTTTCTTTTCATTTATTTGTTTATTTATTTTGAGACGGAATTTACTTTTGCTGTCCAGGCTGGAGTGCAGTGGCATGATCTCAGCTCCCCACAACCTCTGCCTCCTGGGTTCAAGCAATTCTCCTGACTCAGCCTCCCGAGTAGCTGGGATTACAGGCATGCACCACCATGCCTGGCTAATTTTGTATTTTTAGTAGAGTTGGGGTTTCTCCGTGTTGGTCAAGCTAGTCTTGGACTCCCTACCTCAGGTGATCTACTCACCTTGGCCTCCCAAAGTGCTGGGATTACAGGCATGAGTCACTGTGCCCAGCCTGGATTTTCTTTTCTATTGCATTGTCAGATTGCAAATTTTCCAAACTTTAATGCATTCCTCAAATTTGGTTTACAGCATTTCCCTTTTGAAACTGAATACCTTTAACAGCACCCAAGTCACCTCAGAAAATGGGATTTTTCTTTTCTATTGCGTTGTCAGGCTGCAAATATTTCAAACTTTAATGCACCCCTTAAATTTTTTTACAGTGTTTCCCTTTTGAAACTGAATGCCTTTAACAGCACCCAAGTCACCTCTTGAATGCTTTGCTGCTTAGAAATTTCTTCCACTGGCCGGGCGCGGTGGCTCAAACCTGTAATCCCAGCACTTTGGGAGGCCGAGACGGGCGGATCACGAGGTCAGGAGATCGAGACCATCCCAACATGGGCTAACATGGTGAAACCCCGTCTCCACTAAAAAATACAAAAAACTAGCCGGGCGAGGTGGCGGGCGCCTGTAGTCCCAGCTACTCAGGAGGCTGAGGCAGGAGAATGGCGTGAACCTGGGAGGCGGAGCTTGCAGTGAGCTGAGATTCGGCCACTGCACTCCAGCCTGGGCGACAGAGCGAGACTCCGTCTCAAAAAAAAAAAAAAAAAGAAATTTCTTCCACCAGATACCCTAAATCATCTCTCTCAAGTTTAAAGTTTCACAAATCTCTAAGGCAGGGGCAAAATGCCACCAGTCTCTTTAATATAACAAAAGTCACCTTTACTCCAGTTCCCAACAAGTTCCTTATCTCCATTTGAGACCACGTCAGCCTGGACCTTATTGTTCATATCACTATCAGCATTTTAGTCAAAGCCATTCAACAAGTCTCTAGGAAGTTCCAAACTTTTCCACATTTTCTTGTCTTCTTCTGAACCCTCCATACTGTTCCAACCTCTGCCTGTTACCCAGTTCCAAAGTAGCTTCCACATTTTTGGGTATCTTTTCAGCAATACCCCACTCCTGGTACCAATTTACTGTATTAGTCCATTTTCATGCTGCTGATAAAGACATACTGAAGACCAGGCAATTTACAAAAGAAAGAGGTTTAATGGACTTACAGTTCTGCATGGCTGGGGAGGCCTCACAATCATGGTGGAAGGCAAGGAGAACCAAGTCACATCTTACATGGATGGTGCAGGCAAAGAGAGAGCTTGTGTAGAGAAACTCCCATTTTTGAAACCATCAGGTCTCGTGAGACCCATTCACTATCATGAGGCCAGCACAGGAAAGACCTGCCCCCATGATTCAATCATCTCACACTAGGTCCCTACTGCAACATGTGGGAATTATGGGAGCTACAAGATGAGATTTGAGTGGGGACACAGAGCCAAACCATATCACCTAGCTAATTAATTTTTTTATTTTTTGTAGAGACAGGGTCTCGCTTTGTTTCCCAGGCTAATCTCAAACTCCTGGCCTCAAGCAGTCCTCCCACCTTAGCCTTCCAAAGTGCTGGGATTACATGTGTGAGCCACCATGCCTGGCCTTACATTTTTCATACAAGATTGGTGCATAGGTACAGCAATTTGATTGGTTTATGCAGTGTTTCTTTTTGGGAAGGGTGCATTGACAATTTTTTACAGAGGGTGTAATAGTCATGGGTTTTCTGTTATCTGGTCTAAGCAAAGCAGGACAACAACGGGGAAGTTAATCTACAAAAAGGGTCATTCATTAAGAAGGGGTGTGGTTTTTATCCCTGACATCATGTAATTTTCTCTAGTCATTGTACAGAATATGACAAATAAGAAAGCTAGTTAATCTATAATCTGAGAAACAGAAGTAGTAACCATATGTGACTCAGATTAAGAGAGGAGACTACCCCTCATATTGTCTTATGCTCAATTTCTGCCTCCAAAGAAAGAAGAAGTTAAAACTAAAAGGCAGAAATGAAATCCAGAGGCAGACAGCCCAGTGCTGTGCCCTGGGCCTGGTTAAAGATCGACCCCTGACCTAAACGGTTATGTTATCTACAGATTCCAGACATTGTATGGAAAAGCACTGTGAAAATCCCTGTCCTGTTCTGTTCCATTCTGATTACCGGTGCATGCAGCCCCCAGTCACATACCCTGTGCTTGCTCAATCCATCACAGCCCTCTCACATGGACCCCCTTAGAGTTGTAAGCCTTTAAAAGGGACTGGAATTGCTCACTTGGAGAGCTCGGTTTTTGGAGATGTGAGTCTTACTGAAGCTCCCGGCAAATAAAGCCCTTCCTTCTTTAACTTGGTGTCTGAGGGATTTTGTCTGCAGCTTGTCCTGCTACTAGATCACAGTCACATCTCTCTCAAAGCTTAAGGTGTCTGTGGGGTTCCAACAAGGTTTACATTTTATTTATTTTCACACTTCTTTGATCAACAGAGCAGCCTTCCAAACAGGAAGTTTTCCATTCACCTTGGAACTGCCATCCACAAACCAAGCTGTTTGCTGACCAGTTGAGAGCCGTTATGGCACACTGTAGAAGCCAGCAGCTCCTCACGCAAACCAGTCCTAGCAGAAAAGGGGCTCCTTTCTTGTATCTCCTCCTGGCAATCCCCAGGTAGCATGCTCCTGTATAAGCCATTTCCATTTTATTATGGAACTCTTCTGGACACTGTTGTCCCTATTTGAGTGTTTCTGTGGCATCACCTGAGATGGCATTTCAGGTGTCAAGGTCAGTCACACGGGTAGCTTCAGTTGATGTCCCATAACAAGTTAGTAAGTGCCCCTTAGGTGGAAATTGTCTAGTCCAAAATCTCAGTAGTCTTTGCTTGCAGGTGCTCACAGGCTTTTCTCTTCTTCTTCTTCTTCTTTTTTTTTTTGAGACAGAGCCTTGCTGTGTTGCCCAGGCTAGAGTGCAGTGGCACCATCTCTGCTCACTGCAACCTCTGCCTCAGGCTCAAGCAATTCTCCTGCCTCAGCCTCCCGAGTAGCTGGAATTACAAGCACCCACCACCACACCTGGCTAATTTTTGAATTTTTAGTAGAGAGGGGGTTTTCCCCATGTTGGCCAGGCTGGTTTTGAACTCCTGACCTCAAATGATCCTCCTACCTTGTCCTCCCAAATTGCTGGGATTACAGGCGTGAGCCACCATGCCCAGCCACTCACAGGCTTTTGTCATAGCCCCAGCTAGTGCTCCGCAAAGAGCTATCAAATGGAGAATTTGTCCCTCTCAGCACTCCAGCTTCTACTCTACAATGTGGGCTTGGGTTTCCATTTAGCATGTCCAACTAAAATTGCCAGAAGGGCGGATTTACGTGCCTTCTGTTTTACAGTTCTAGGTAGTGGGAACAACCCTGTCATATACAATGCCTCTTTCCATAAAACATTTAGGTAAAGGAGACACAAGCACTTTATGTAAAGGCTTTAGGGAAAGCGTGTTTAGACTTTCACACTTTCAGAATCCTATTGACCAAGTACGTTTTTTATGTCCTGGGAGCTTCTCTTCTCCACCCATCCCCAGACCATTTTATTCTCTCTTGGGCAGTAAGTGTTTAGGTCCCTAGCCAGAGGCCAGGCCAGGAGACTCTGGCCTATCTGTCAATCTTACCTTGATTAACCAGTCTGACCATCACCCCAGGCAATTCCAGGTGGGGTTTCTCATTGTAAATCTTTACCTTCCTGCTTTTAAAATTCCTCCAAACTGGAGGAAGTAGAGCAAACTGGTTTTGGGCCTTTAATGTTGAGGACTATCGGAGACTCTCTTTGGTCCACCCAACCTTCAACATGTATTATGACATTTATTTTGGCCAGGTGCAGTGGCTCATGACTGTAATCTCAGCTCTTTGGGAGGCCGAGGCTGGCGGATCACCTGAAGTCAGGAGCTCAAGACCAGCCTGGCCAACATGCCAAAACCCCATCTCTACTAAAAATACAAAATTTAGCCGGGCGTGGTGGCAGGTACTTGTAATCCCAGCTGCTCGGGAGGCTGAGGCAGGAGAATTGCTTGAACCCAGGAGGCAGAGGTTACAGTGAGCCAAGATCGTGCCACTGCACTCCAGCCTGGGTGACGGAGCGAGACTCTGTCTCAAAAAAAAAAAAAAAAAAGACATTTGTTTTCACTGCATTAATTTCCTTTTTTAAAACCTCATTAATTTTTATTTTACTTATACCATTTCTTAATAACCATCTAAGGATTTCCATCCTACTTGGATGAGTCTCATGACTCTCCCCTTTCTTTTTCCTCTTAGTTTCACCCTTATCAGTGTTCTCTTCTTTCCCTCCCTCTCCTTTTTTCATTCCTTCTCCCTCCTTTCTTCTCCTTCCTTCCTTCCTTCCTTCCTTCCTTCCTTCCTTCCTTCCTTCCTTTGCTTCCTTGCTTGCTGGGGGACCTGTTTGTTTATTTACAACAGCATTTTAGGAAAGGGGCAAACATGGCTCTCTCCTTCAACAAACCCCTGCTTTGGTGCCCAAGGAGACAGGGCTGAGGTAGCCCCTGCCTCCCTGCCTGGCCCATGGCTCTGTGGAGCCCTGCACCCTCGGGAGGATAAGGTAGCTCCCCAATGCTGTTAATTCCAAAGCTGTTATTTGCAAGGGACAGAAGGACCTTCTTTCAACACCCAGCATGTGGGTCAATTTTGGGGGAAGCTGGAGAGGACCATGGCCAGATGGTGCCTTGACCTCCACATGTCTAGTACCCACCAATGGGATCTCCTCCCCAGGGGCTCTGAAATCCTGAAAAGAAAACCAAATGCACTGAATGAGGGTCTTACACTTCCCTTCACAAGAGCCACGACACCCCGGCAGCCCTGGTGTGGGCCGCGTAGGTGCAGCGCTGGTGCTGAGGAGGGGCTGGGACTCACCCTCCCCGCCTGCCATCTGCCCTTTCTATTTTGGCAAACAACAACAAAACCCTGGAAGCTTCAATAAAATGAAGTAAACTTTAGGGAACAGAAAAAACAAAGCAGCAGGCTGTGCCCAAAGCCCTCTCTCTGTCGTCCCCCTCTCCGAGTCCTCCTGATGAGCTGCTGCTGGTGGCACCCGCATGGCCACAGCACAGGTTTTCCTCACAGAGCCACTGGCCCAGCTGACGGTGACTCTCCCAAGCTCCCTTCATCAGCCACTCTGGCTTCCACGCTGGGAAGGTAGGATGGGTGCAGTCGGGGGAGGCACCCAGGTATTTACAGAGACAGGAGAGAGTGGCACACAGGCAGCATCACCGAGGAGGCCCCACGCACATGCTCAATTCCGGCCAGCGCATGGACAGACGCCCTGCCTAGGGGACACAACAGCACAGCCCATGTAGCCCAAGGCACCCCCAGAGGTGGCAGCTGAGCAAGGATGAGGACCCCAGGGTGGAAATTCCTGGATTTGGAACTGGGCAAGTTTCTGTCCCCATGGACTGGGCAGCTTGAAGAACCAGGGGATGTAGTCCCAGCTACTCGGGAGGCTGAGGCAGGAGAATGGCGGGAACCCGGGAGGCGGAGCTTGCAGTGAGCTGAGATCCGGCCACTGCACTCCAGCCTGGGCGCCAGAGCGAAAAAAAAAAAAAAAGAACCAGGGGAGCTGAGGGCAGGAGGCCCAAGGAGGCTTGGTCAGCTGTCAGGAGCAGCCCAGACCCCATCCCTAGAATGACAGAGGAGGAGGAGGAGGGTCGTCATCTGTAAATGCCACCAAGGCAGTGTTGGTTGGCACCCGACATTCTCCAGCACACACGAGCCACTGGTGCCTCTTTAGGCTGTGTCCTTTCACATGGTGGGACCTCCTGCCCATTGGTGGTGGGGGCAGGGTGCATGGCGAGGCCTTCTCCAGGAGCTGCCTGGAAAACAGGGCAGCTCTGACCCCTACTGGCTGACAGTGAGCAGCATGTCTGCTATCACGGAGTCTGAAGGTCCCCGCAGTGTTGGGCAAAAGTTTACATGGAACCCACTGGCCAGAATCCATCGACTCCACAGAGGGCAGAAGAGAACCTGTTAACCTCCCAGCTGCAGCCCCAGAGTCACAGAAGTCACCCCTACTCAACACCAGGACACAGACCCACCGCCCAACCTAAGAAAACAGGAACAACTCCAAGGCCACCGAGGCCAGGCAGGTGAGAGGAGCTGGGTGGCAGTGGCTGCCAGCTACAGCTCTGCAGGGTCAACAGAAAGGCAAGACGCAGTGGGGAGGAGGCCAGGAGCCTTGTGGCATATCACAGAGCAGAGGAGGTGGTGCCCACGGCAGGGTGCGGCTAATTCCTCAGGGCGGCCAGCGCCCTTGACAGCTGTTCCTCCAGGCTTCACACGGAGCTCTCAGAGGCAGAGGCAGCCTTGGGCAACTGGCTGAGCTGGTCTAGGACCTCCAGGCCATTCTCCTTGGCGTTTTGCACAATGGGGCTGTCCACCTGCTCCTGAGGCATGGTCAGTGTGGTGGCCGAGCTCATGAAATCCTCCATAACTAACATGTGCATGGCCAGGTTTCTCACTTACTGCTCAAAACTGTCCATCGCTGCAGAGGCCTTTTGCAGGTCCGTGCTGTTCAGGGACTTGTCTGGGGCTTTGGTTATTTATACCATGTTCTTGGTCACCGCCTTCATGGTCACAGCTGTCTGCACCTCGGGGGCCACTGTGTCCAGGCGGATGCCACGCGGAGCCAGTTCATGCTGCTGTTCTCCTTGCAGATGGTGTTATTGGCGTACACACGGTGTACTCTACGTTTTTCTGCTGAAGGGACTTCTTCACTTTGGCCTGGTTGGCCTAGGAGTGCTTTTCTGCCTTCTTGTCTGGTTTCTCCAGCTGCTTCACCATAAATTTCAACTGGAACAGGGTATCGTCCGTGGCCAGTGTGACAGAAGCACCCCTTGGAAAGGCAGAAGGGACATGAACTCCGGGAGGCATCAGGTGCCAGTGGCACTTGCCTTATTTTTTAATAACCATTTAAAAATGTTTGCCTTCCTGGGAGAAATCCTTTGATTCTCCCCTCTCCCATGACCTATTCTCTTGGTTTACTGCCTCAATGTTTTTATTACCATCTGTAAGACCCAGGAGGGGAAATTGAGGCAGCAAATTTGATAAGGCTTCTCTAACTATAGCTCAGTTTTGCAGTAGTAAGGTTACATGAGGTGCCCATGCAAAAAAGGCTGCCTGAACCACAGCATTTTATCATGACCTGGGAAATAGGCATTGTCATGCAGGACTCCTGTTGACTCCAATAGGGATGGCACTGTGTCCTAGAGGCCAAAGAGACCCGGAACCAGTGAATGAGACTTAGAGTTTACTGAGGGGAACTTACACACAGGGACGGTCCAGTGGTGGCGGACTGGATAGGAGAACCGCTACCTTTTATAAAAGGCATACAGTTGGCCGGGCGCGGTGGCTCACGCCTGTAATCTCAGCACTTTGAGAGGCCAAGGCGGGCGGATCACGAGGTCAGGAGATCGAGACCATCCTGGCCAACATGGGGAAACCCCGTCTCTACTAAAAATACAAAAAATTAGCCGGGCGTGGTGGCGGGCGCCTGTAGTCCCAGCTGCTCGGGAGGCTGAGGCAGGAGAATGGCGTGAATCTGGGAGGTGGAGCTTGCAATGAGACGAGATCGCGCCACTGCACTCCAACCTGGGTGACAGAGCGAGACTCCGTCCCCCCCCCCCAAAAAAGAAAGGCATACAGTTGATACAGCATTTTCACTCAGCACCTTCCACCTAGCAACCTCTACCCAGCAACCTCCATTTAATCCACACAAAGGGACTCCATCCCCTGTATGGCCTGTGTTCCAAGGAATGAGCCAGGGGCTCAGATGTCCCTGAAACTCTGGCCACTCCCAGATTCCTTAGCTCAGGACTCTGAACACACATTCTTCTTAGACCCTAGGATCATTCTCAGGGTATGCTTCAGTTAAGTTATTGCTGTCAGGTGCATCTGCCGTACAGGCATCTTCAGTGGTTGAATGCCTGGTCATTGTAAAGCCAGCTCCACATGGCTTGCATATGAAACCGATCAACTGCTTCATCTGGGGTGTTCCATTTGACATTTATAGGGAGTATAGGGACCAAGTGAAAAACTTCTCCTTTGCCCTCTCAAGGATCACTGTAAATTCAACCCACAAAATGCAGATTAACAAAGAAATGTCATACAAATGTATTAATGTGTACATGAGGGAAAATCACAGAGTGATTACCCGACATCCCACTGAGGCCCAAATACTTCTATAGCCTTATTTCAGAGGGGTTGGGGGAGATGGGGAATATAGACAATTCTGCTGAGGGACAATTAACGATTATTAGGAAGAATGAATGGGTGGCGGTGAAGGAATAGAGATTAACTTATAAACGGGCTGGGCATAGTGGCTCACACCTGTAATTTTGATACTTTGGGTGATCAAAGCAGGAGGATTGTTTGAGGCTAGGAGTTCAAGACCAGCCTGGGCAACACAGTGAGACCCTATCTGTACAAAAACTTTTAAAATTCGCTGGGCTTGGTGGTGCATACCTGTAGTCAGGAGGCTGAGGCAGGAAGATCTCTTGAATCCAGGAGTTTGAGGTTGCAGTGAGCTATGAATGCACCACTGCACTCCAACCTGGGCAACAGAGAGACACCCTGTCTCAAAAACAACAACAACCACCACAACAACAAACTTGTAAATGGTTCTCTTGGAAAGTGAATGAGCCTGAAAGAGATATTATCTTGTGAATGGGTCTGTTCAAGAATGTGCTTACATTCTTGGTCTTCTTTTCTGTAATAGATAATGAAATAACAGGGAGGAGAAGGAAAAACAATCGTTCTTGGAGAGTCCATCCAGTCTTTATGTAGATAGGGGAAAGTGTCTTCTAGTGTCTGTGGATCTCGAAAGACCTTTAATTAAAAATACTCATTATACCAGAGGGAGCTATATTTTGGGGTGAAGTTCCCTGAGCTCCCTCAGGAGAGTCTCCCTTCTCAGGGTAAACAAATTTTACAGTGGCTTTTATCCAATCTACCGGGCTGGCTGTTCCCTTAGGAATAACCTCCTGTGTGTATGGATCACACGTAGCCACCTGCAATTGTTCTGTAGTGAGCTGTGGATCCTGCATCAACCTCAACATGCTCTTCCATTCTGCAGCATTTAAAATCTAGTTACTCTTGCAATCCATCTTAGTAATGATTCCTCAGGAAGCGGAAGATAGTAATCTACAAAATAGAACAATTCCTTCACATCGTACCCTCTAGTCTCATAGTGACTTGGTTTTGCCCTTCCTCTACATTGACTGTCTTCTTGGTAACCCAGTTCTGAGTTATTTTCTGTTTCCCTGCGTAAGTTTTCCCTTGTGGATCAGTTTGCAGGCTAGTGGCTGAAGCTCAGACTCACTGAAATCTGAACTTGGTTTAGCACCAAGGTCTGACCCAGTACTCTCTTTCAATTTCATTTTAGCTATTATAGTTAACAGTAAACAAGAATATTTTTCTTTTTTGCGTATTAGTTTGCATTTCCTTATGCATCCAGTGAATCAACTCTCCAGGAGTTGGTTTTGTCTCTAAATTCCATTCGTAACTTTTATCTTTAGTAACTGAGCACAGCACAGCTGTGGCTGTAAACCATGGGTGACCACATGGCTACTCAGGAATCAAAGGTTCCTCACCCCCCACTCTTTCATCCTTTCTCTTCCCAAACCACAACTTTCCATGAGCCCAGGCCATTCTAGCAAATCCCACTTACGTGACACCAACTTTGCCAGGGTGGGGGGAAATGACACTCAATGTGCCTGTTCTATTATCTCACTTAACAACAACAATCAATACAGAAGACTTTTGTGACCAAATTTGTATGTGGAGATTTCCCCATACACCAAGCAGCAGTCACCAGCCGGGTGTCCTCTGATTCAATTCGGACACTATCTATCTACAGATAGTGTTATCAGAAAGGGGTCCTGATCCAGACCCTGAGGGGTTCTTGTTGGATCTTATGCAAGAAAGAATTTGGGGCAAGTCCACAGAGTAAAGTGAAAGCAAGTTTGTTGAGAAGAAACAAAAGAATGGCAACTCCCTGAGGGCCACTGGGTGGCTATTTTTATAGTTATTTCTTGATCATATGCTAAACAAGGTGTGAGTTATTCATTAGGTTTTTGGGAAAGGGGTGGGGATTTCCCAGAACTGAGGGTTCCTCTTCCTTTTAGACCATATAGGGTAACTTCCAGACATTGCTATGGCATTTGTAAACTGTTATGGCACTGGTAGGAGTGTCTTTAACATACTAATGCATTATAATTAACATATAATGAACAGTGAGGACAACCAGAGGTCACTTTCGTTGCCATCTTGGTTTTGGCAGGTTTTGGCCAGCTTCTTTACTGCATCCTGTTTTATCAGTGGGATCAGTGAGGTCTTTGTGACCTGTATCTTGTGTTGACCTCCTCTCTCATCCTGTGACTAAGAATGCCAAACCTCATGGGAAAGTAGCCCAGAAGGTCCCACCCTTATTTTACCTAACCCCTATTCAAGATGGAATTGCTCTTGTTCGAACACTTCTGACATATTTTCCCCCTCCCTTTTTTAATTTTTTTATTTTTTGAGACGGAGTCTCGCTCTGTCGCCCAGGCTGGAGTGCAGTGGCCGGATCTCAGCTCACTGCAAGCTCCGCCTCCCGGGTTTACGCCATTCTCCTGCCTCAGCCTCCCAAGTAGCTGGGACTACAGGCGCCCGCCACCTCGCCCGGCTAGTTTTTTGTATTTTTTTAGTAGAGACAGGGTTTCACTGTGTTAGCCAGGATGGTCTCGATCTCCTGACCTCGTGATCTGCCCGTCTCGACCTCCCAAAGTGCTGGGATTACAGGCCTGAGCCACCTCGCCCGGCCTTCCCCCTCCCTTTTACAAAGGAACTGTTAAGCCTAAGGGTTGTAGAGGGTTGTAGATCTATCCTCTGTAACTTCTTCAGGCTGAATAAGGGTGATGATATTTTTGCTTAATTATTAGGGTCTCTTGTATTCGGGGGAGAGAAGAGCTCAGTCAGTTATGGTGAAGGCCATTCATAACTCTTCCAGGTATCACCTTCTGTTCTGACAAAAGGTGCTATGTGAAAGATAATTAATGTTCAATTTAAGAAAATGTTGAGTAGCCTTATTTTGCGTTTCTACACAGAGTACAACAACAATATATTCCACAGCAGTAAAGGAGATAAGTAAAATTATCCCAGTAAACCAAATAAGAAGACTTTTCATGAACTTGACTATTGTTGGAACCAAGTTGTTAGGGGATCACTAGCTGATTCTAATACATGACCAGAATCAGAATACTGATCTAGATTTTTACATTACCTATTTCCCTCTTTTCTTTTGAGCAGCAGCTAGAGATCAATGGTTGATTTACAGGAATAAGCAGGGTCAGTCTAAATTAAAAAAAAAAAAAACAAAAAACCCTCAAAAACAAGGATGTGATTAGAATCTAGTAAGATGTACAATAGTTTTTGAAACGTAATTTTTTTCTCTCCAGTCCCCATTTTCATTAAAAACAAGTCAAGGTAGGACTGATGTGTTTGCAAAATAAGCTTTAGTCTCATTATGCATGTCCTGATTATTTATATAAAGTGCAGTAAGAATAATTATTTGCCATATAGGCTCCTTTTAAAATTGGCTTTGATGGAACTTTATTCCATAAGTAATCTTAGATTAGATTTTTTTTTTTTTTTTTGAGACGGAGTCTCACTCTGTCGCCCAGGCTGGAGTGCAGTGGCCGGATCTCAGCTCACTGCAAGCTCCACCTCCCGGGTTTATGCCATTCTCCTGCCTCAGCCTCCCAAGTAGCTGGGACTACAGGCGCCTGCCACCTCGCCCGGCTAGTTTTTTGTATTTTTTTAGTAGAGACAGGGTTTCACTGTGTTAGCCAGGATGGTCTCGATCTCCTGACCTCGTGATCCGCCCATCTTGGCCTCCCAAAGTGCTGGGATTACAGGCTTGAGTCACCACGCCCGGCCAGATTAGACTTTTTAAAGCTTTGAGCCCAGCCATGAATTTGACTGTTTATTCCTGAATATACCTGTATGAGTTGAGTGAATTTCTCTCCAAGTCTCAAGATAATTTGGGGTTCCTGGGCTTGTCAAAAAGTGACATTCTTTAATTACTACAGATCAGGAACCCTGTACAGGGATTGCATAAACAAGGTATAAGGCTAGTTTTCTCAAGGGGCTTTTCTTTTCTTTTTTTTTTTTTTTTTAACTCTGTAAGTCAGCTTTAATTCTTTAAAGCTGTCTGTATCTGAAAGTACACCATCTCAGTCAAAGCCTTGGTAAAATAATCAGTGTCTCCAACTGTGTCCTGTTATAAAAGAGAACAGATTCTTATTGCACTTATGCAAATAACTTAACTATAGTGCCATAAGTTAAGAGTACTCACAAATAGTTTCCAAATTCTGGTAAAATCAAGTAGAGAGAAAGAAATATGCTCAAAATTTTGCTCCTAGGAGTATATTTTATTCAATTGTTAAAAACTATAGATCACTCAAAAGAACAGTTTTCTTGACTCTGAAAAATAAAACAGAAAGGATAAGCAATATTTTAAGCAAAACATCATAAAAAGATTATTTTGGTCTTCTATTAGTTTAGTCTATGCAATTAATTCCTGTTTTGCTTGATATTTATAATCATATTAGTTTTCCAAGAAAGTCTTGTAAGTTCCTTCTCTCTATTTTAATGGTACACTTTCCAAAGCTGTCAGAGAGCTGCACTTAAGAGTACTTGTCAGTCCTATAACTGATTATAAACCACCCTTTAAAGAGGATCAAAACAAGACAATTGTCTGTGGATGACAAAGTCTTAGGGCAGCCACAATTAAAGACACAATTAATTAGGAATTTGGGTTACTTCTGTGGCATACAACAATTTTATATAACAATTATAATTATTACTGATAATGTGAAATGTGTCTTATTAGAATTAAAGGGGTTTCCCATAATTTTGGAACACGTACCAATAACATATTTATACAAATACAGCCCAAAGAAAGCCAAACACCATTTCACATTTGACAATGCTGTATAATTTTAGTATACCACATAAGGCAAATATGTCATTTTTGACCTTTAGGAGGACATATATCTAAAGGATTAATCTGATCATAAAAATATATAATTTAGAATTTGATTTTGGAGTTTGTCAAAATATCAAAAGTTTAAAATACTGATAATATAGAATTTCAGGTCACCATAGGCTGTTCATTTAGCCAAAATGATAACTCAAAGATTTTAAAAAATTGAAAACTTTTACTCATTGATAGAGGAAAGATTTTAGCTTTCTAAATAATCTGTTTTCTCTCCTTTCTTTTTCTTGTAGTTTGCTTAAAAGGCAAACAAAAATCTTTCATTTTTTCAATATTCCATAAAGATCCTGTTCAAGAGAGAAAGCCAAATTTCACCTTTGCATTAGTATACAATTAATAGCAAACCAAATTTTTTTTTTTTCTTTTCTTTTCTTTTTCTTTTTTTTTTTTTTTTTT